>NC_088398.1:7155398-7282898 GCF_034236695.1 Oncorhynchus nerka | reverse complement strand
AGTAACTTCACTAAATAGGCTGCTAGAATCCTGACTAGAACCAAATTGTTTTATCATATTACTCCCTACACTGCTAGCCTCCCTACACTGGCTTCCTGTTAAGGCATTAGCTGATTTCAAGGTTTTACTGCTAACCTACAAAGCATTACATGGGCTTGCTCCTACCTATCTTTCCGATTTGGTCCTGCCGTACATACCTACACGTACGTTGTCCCTAGAATTTCTAAGCAAACAGCTGGCGGCAAGGCTTTGTCCTATAGAGCTCCATTTTTATGGAATGGTCTGCCTACCCATGTGAAAGACGCAGACTCGGTCTCGACCTTTAAGTCTTTATTGAAGACTCATCTCTTCAATGGGTCCTATGATTGAGTGTAGACTGGCCCGGGAGTGTGAAGGTGAACGGAAAGGCTCTGGAGCAACGAACCGCCCTGGCCGGTGCACCTCTCTCCACTGGGATTCTCTGCCTCTAACCCTATTACAGGGGCTGAGTCACTGGCTTACTGGTGCCCTTCCATGTGTCGGGGGGGCTAGGTCTCTCTCCCTCTCTCCCTCCCTCCCTCCTGGACTACCTGGCATGATGACTCATTGCTGCAACATATGAAAGCTGGTGGTTCCTTTTAACATGAGTCTTCAATATTCCCAGGTAAGAAGTTTTAGGTTGTAGTTATTATAGGACTTTTCATTAACCTTTTACTATTGGATGTTCTGATAGACACTTTATTATTGCCAGTGTAACAGTATAGCTTCCGTCCCTCTCCTCGCTCCTCCCTGGGCTCGAACCAGGAACACAACAGCCACCCTCGAAGCAGCGTTACCCATGCAGAGCAAGGGGAACAACCACTCCAAGACTCAGAGCGAGTGACGTTTGAAACGCTATTAGCGCGCTAATTAGCTAGCCATTTCACTTCGGTTACACTAGCCTCATCTCGGGAGTTGATAGGCTTGAAGTCATAAACAGCGCAATGCTTGACGCACAACGAAGAGCTGCTGGCAAAACGCACGAAAGTGCTGTTTGAATTCATGTTTACGCACCTGCTTCTGCCTACCACTGCTCAGTCAGATACTTAGATACTTGTATGCTTGTATGCTCAGTCAGATTATATGCAACGCAGGACACGCTAGATAATATCTAGTAATATCATCAACCATGTGTAGTTATCTAGTGATTATGATTGTTTTTTATAAGATAAGTTTAATGCTAGCTAGCAACTTACCTTGGCTTACTGCATTCGCGTAACAGTCTCCCTGAACGAGGCAGTTAACCCACTGTTCCTAGGCAGTCATTGAAAATAAGAATGTGTTCTTAACTGACTTGCCTAGTTAAATAAAGATTAAAAAAAATATTAAAAAATAATAATAATTTGACGCCCAAAAATTCCGATTGTTATGAAAACTTGAAATCGTCCCTAATTAATCAACCATTCCGATTAATCGGTCGACCTCTACTCTAGAGACAGCAGGAGCGGTAGAGATACTCTCAATGATCGACTATGAAAAGCCAACTGACATTAACTCCTGAGGTGCTGACCTGTTGCACCCTCAACAACTACTGTGATTATTATTATTATTATTTGACCATGCTGGTCATTTATGAATGTTTGAACATCTTGGCCATGTTCTGTTATAATCTCCACCCGGCACAGCCAGAAGAGGACTGGCCACCCCTCATAGCCTGGTTCCTCTCTAGGTTTCTTCCTAGGTTTTGGCCTTTCTAGGGAGTTTTTCCTAGCCACTGTGCTTCTACACCTGCATTGCTTGCTGTTTGGGGTTTTAGGCTGGGTTTCTGTACAGCACTTTGAGATATCAGCTGATGTACGAAGGGCTATATAAATACATTTGTTTTGATTTGATTTGTGACACCGGTGATGCGTTGTGCAGACCGCACTACCCTCTGGAGAGCCTTGCCGTTGAGGGTGGTGCAGTTGCCATACCAGGCGGTGATACAAGCCTGACAGGATGCTCTCGATTGTGCATCTATAAAAGTTTGTGAGTGTTTTAGGTGACAAGCCAAATTTCTTCAGCCTCCTGAGGTTGAAGAGGCGCTGTTGCGCCTTCTTCACACCAAGCTGTCTGTGCGGGTGGACCATTTCAGTTTGTCCGTGATGTGTACGCCGAGGAACTTAAAACTTTCCACCTTCTCCACTACTGTCCCGTCGATGTGGATGGGAACGGTGCTCCCTTTGCTGTTTCCTGAAGTCCACGATCATCTCCTTTGTTTTGTTGAAATTGAGTGAGAGGTTATTTTCCTGAAACTACACTCCCAGAGCCCTCACCTCCTCCCTATAATTGGTCTCGTCATTGTTGTTAATCAAGCCCACTACCGTTGTGTCATCTGCAAACTTGATGATTGAGTTGGAAGCGTGCATAGCCACGCAGTCATGGGTGAACAGGAGTACGGAGAGGGCTGAGAATGCACCCTTGTGGGGCCCAAGTGTTGAGGATCAGCGGGGTGAAGATGTTGTTTCCTACATTCATCACCTGGAGGCAGCCCGTCAGAAAGTCCAGGACCCAGTTGGAGGGTATTAAATGCTGAGCTGTAGTCAATGAACAGCACTCTTACATAGGTATTCCTCTTGTCCAGATGGGTTAGGGCAATGTGATGGCGATTGCATCGTCAGTGGACCTATTGGGGCGGTAAGCAAATTGGAGTGGGTCTGGGGTGTCAGGTAGGGTGGAGGTGATATGATCCTTGACAAGTCTCTGAAAGCACTTCATGATGACGGAGGTGAGTGCTACGGGGCGATAGTCATTTAGTTCAGTTACCTTAGCTTTCTTGGGAACAGGAACAATAGTGGCCATCTTGAAGCATGTGGGGACAACAGACTGGGATAGGGATTGATTGAATATGTTCGTAAACACTCCAGACAGCTGGTCGGCGCATGCTGTGAGGACGCGGCTAGGGATAACGTCTTGTCCGGCAGCCTTGCGAGGGTTAACACGTTTAAATATACATTGACCACGGAGAAGGAGAGCCCACAGGCTTTGGTAAATTGTCATGCTCATCCCTTTTATATAGTGTATGGGTGATTGACATGTGATAGGCTACATGTAGTCAGAGCAGCGGTTATATGGCGTATGGGTGATTGACATGTGATAGGCTACATGTGGTCAGAGTAGTGGTTATACAGTGTATGGGGAAGCCATACGGGGTCATGGAGGTCAATGCCATAACAGTATAAGGGGCTTGTGTTTGGGGTGTTTGAGTGAACAGTCTTTTTTGTTTAGTCACTGCCATTTCATGGGCAATATTATCACCGCCATGGCAGGAATATGGGGTTTGAGATGGTGTCAGAGTCCATGTGCTTTCTGGTCACTGCAAAAACTGTGTATTGGGAGATAGGGTCAGTGCCAATACGATAGGCCTACAGTATACAGTGTATTGGGAGATAGGGTCAGTGCCAATACGATAGGCCTACAGTATACAGTGTATTGGGAGATAGGGTCAGTGCCAATACGATAGGCCTACAGAATACAGTGTATTGGGAGATAGGGTCAGTGCCAATACGATAGGCCTACAGTATACAGTGTATTGGGAGATAGGGTCAGTGCCAATACGATAGGCCTACAGAATACAGTGTATTGGGAAATAGGGTCAGTGCCAATACGATAGGCCTACAGAATACAGTGTATTGGGAAATAGGGTCAGTGCCAATACGATAGGCCTACAGAATACAGTGTATTGGGAGATAGGGTCAGTGCCAATACGATAGGCCTACAGTATACAGTGTATTGGGAGATAGGGTCAGTGCCAATACGATAGGCCTACAGAATACAGTGTATTGGGAAATAGGGTCAGTGCCAATACGATAGGCCTACAGAATACAGTGTATTGGGAGATAGGGTCAGTGCCAATACGATAGGCCTACAGTATACAGTGTATTGGGAAATAGGGTCAGTGCCAATACGATAGGCCTACAGTATATAGTGTATTGGGAGATAGGGTCAGGGTCAGTGCCAATAAGATAGGCAGTGCTTGGTGTCATAGTCATAACAGTCAGCTTATGTCAAGCAGACGTGCACAACGTAACAATAAACCTATATCTGGGGCCGAAGCCCGAGCTTGGAGAGGAATTGGGGCCTGGATCACTGCCATAAGACAGCCATGTGCATTAGGATCCGTGTGTAAACAGCACATGGAGCAGGACACGCTTGGTGTTATTGAGTTTCCTTACCGGAGTGCCCTGCTCAGCTTGTCGTAGTTCATCTGGGGTTTGCACTTGCGGGCCCCCCATAACCGGGCCACCTCGTCAGGGTCCTTGATGACAAACTCTCCATAGTCCCCCTGCCAGGCGATGACATCATGGTACTCCTCCTTCCTCAGCAGCTCCAGGATGAAGTGCCACAGCTGGATCTGCCGCGAGCCGGGGCTCGACTCAGGTTTGTAGGCCCAGTCTGGAAAGGCAAACCCTGGGGAGGAGAGGGGGGAGACCAGGGAGAAGGGAGTTAGCCTGGAGGTCCATGGAACACAGCCATTTTTTAAATTGATTTTTTACCTTTATTTAACTAGGCAAGTCAGTTAAGAACAAATTCTTATTTTCAATGACTGCCTAGGAACAGTGGGTTAACTGCCTGTTCAGGGGCAGAACGACAGATTTGTACCTTGTCAGCTCGGGGATTCGAACTTGCAACCTTTCGGTTACTAGTCCAACGCTCTAACCACTAGGCTACCCTGCCGCCCCATACTGATGGACTGAGATGATTAGCCTTCATAGAGGACAGCACGTTCAGAAAGGCTATGCTCTCAGTCTAAATGTTCACTTATTTCTGTGAGTTTAGGCAGCACACAGTAGGCAGCACATAAAAACCCAACATTTGGGCCAATAGCTAAGTCACAGGAATGCTGTTTAGTTGCAGGGCAAGACATGAATATTGATTCCAACTCCAACGGGGGGAGAGGAGTTGCCTCTAGCCCTGTCAGGCGTTCTCAGGTGAAGAGTGTTCTAGAAGGCGTGTTGTAGAAGAGGAAAGAGGATTAGTGAGGCCTACTTGTGTTCGGTCTTTTAGTTCTTGGTCTGTAGCTTAGGGATGTATTTGGGATCCATCTGTACATCAGTCTGGTTCTGTTTCTACTGTTATTAAGGCGTACACAGTGCTGCACATCATCGAGTGTGGCTGCTTGTCACTCACACCTGCCTGACCTGGCCTCTTCTCTGCCCTCCTCTTCTTTCCTCTCCTCCACTCTACTTTGTGTTGTATCTGACTCATGGTAGACTGGGTGTAGAAACCACAACAGTCCTGTCACCGTCACTGCTAGGGCGTCCACCCAACCACAACAGTCCTGCGCCGGAAACACTCACTGATCTCCCTGCCGTGATACTACTCTAATAGTGAACACACACACGACCACAACACTGGTTCTCTTTCTATGTCTGTGGAATACTATTCATAATGAAGGCTCCATCTCTTTTCCCTGATTCTGTCACTCTTTCCTACTGGCAGAGGAAACAACACGACCTAGTCCTCCCTCCCCCAAATGTACAACGGAAACTCAAAGTGTGAAAGGCGGAAACAGACTGTGGGTGTGGGCACATGTTCATGAGTGTTTGTTTGTTTGTCTGCCTGCTCGACTGACCTTGATGTAAATGTGTATTCAAGATTGAGAATAAGCCAGTATGTGAGTGAATGAGTGTATATACATGAGGCTTGAATGACGAGTTGAATGCACTCGAGAGGCTATTTCCTCACGTGGTCATGAAGATGTGACAAATCTGAGCCAGACTGGGTGTTAGCGTCACAGGAGTGTTTCAAATCAAATCACATTTTATTTGTCACATACACATGGTTAGCAGATGTTAATGCGAGTGTCGCGAAATGATTGTGCTTCTAGTTCCGACAACGCAGTAATAACCAACGAGTAATCTAAACTATCAATTCCACAACTACTACCTAAAACACACAAGTGTAAAGGGATAAAGAATATGTAAATAAAGATATATGAATAAGTGATGGTACAGAGCGGCATAGGCAAGATGCAGTAGATGGTATCGAGTACAGTATATACATATGAGATGAGTAATGTAGGGTATGTAAACATAAAAGTGTCTAGTGATACATGTATTACATAAAGATGGCAAGATGCAGTAGATGATATAGAGTACATTATATACATATGAGATGAGTAATGTAGGGTATGTAAACATTATATTAAGTGGCATTGTTTAAAGTGGCTAGTGATACATTTTTTACATCAATTTCCATTATTAAAGTGGCTGGAGTTGAGTCAGAATGTTAGCAGCAGCCACTCAATGGCTGTAGATAGTTTAAATGAGAGGGAAACGCGGATCACCTACTGTTCAGTATGACGAACATCCTCTCTACATAACCATTACTCTGCCAGAGAAGAACAGGAGTCCATAGTTCCGTGATAAAAATCAGGCCTAGTCAATGCCGACCAATCCCATTCATCAGGGTTTGAGGCCTCCAACTTTCTCCTGACTCGCATGGCAGGATCTAAACATATATTGACCACATTTGAAATATGAAAACATCGGACAAATGAACATTTCAGGGTGAACTATCCCTTTAAGGTCTAGCGACATCATGGGTGTGTATGACATCACAACAGCAGAAAAGCCACTACTAGTACAGATGAGCCCTGAAAAGCATCAAAATAACCAAATGTAGCTAGATGTTGGGGGGACTTTCTACATGACGGACAGATTGATAGATAAACTCAGCAAAAAAAGATATGTCCTCTCACTGTCAAACTCTGTTTATTTTCAGCAAACTTAACGTGTAAATATTTGTATTAACATAAGATTCAACAACAGACAAACTGACCACGTTCCACAGACATGTGACTAACAGAAATGGAATCACGTGTCCCTGAACAAAGGGGGGATAAAAATCAAAAGTAAAAGTCAGTATCTGGTGTGGCCACCAGCTGCATTAAGTACTGCAGTGCATCTCTTCCTCATACTGCACCAGATTTTCCAGTTCTTGCTGTGAGGTGTTACTCCACTCTTCCACCAAGGCACCTGCAAGTTCCCAGACATTTCTGTGAGGAATGGCCCCTAGCCCTCACCATTTGATCCTATAGGTCCCAGACGTGCTCAATGGGATTGAGATCCAGGCTCTTCGCTGGCCACGGCAGAACACTGACATTGCTGTCTTGCAGGAAATCACGCACATAACGAGCAGTATGGCTGGTGCCATTGTCATGCTGGAGGGTCATGTGAGGATGAGCCTGCAGGAAGGGTACCACATGAGGGAGGAGGATGTCTTCCCTGTAATGCACAGCGTTGAGATTGCCTGCAATGACAACAGGCTCAGTCCGATGATGCTGTGATACACCGCCCCAGACCATGATGGACCCTCCACCTCCAAATCGATCCCGCTCCAGAGTACAGAGCTTGGTGTAAGGCTCATTCCTTCGACGATAAACGCGAATTCGACCATCACCCCCGGTGAGAAAAAAACGCAACTCGTCAGTGAAGAGCACTTTTTGCCAGTCCGGTCTGGTCCAGTGATGGTGGGTTTCTGCCCATAGGCGACGTTGTTGCCAGTGATGTCTGGTGAGGACCTGCCTTACAACAGGCCTACAAGCCCTCAGTCCAGGCTCTCTCAACCTATTGCGGACAGTCTGAGCACTGATGGAGGGATTGTGCATTCCTGGTGTAACTCGGGCAGTTGTTGTTTCCATCCTGTACCTGTCCCGCAGGTGATGTCCGGATGTACCGATCCTGTGCAGGTGTTGTTACATGTGGTCTGCCACTGCGAGGACGATCAGCTGTCTGTTCTGTCTCCCTGTAGTGCTGTCTTAGGCGTCACATTGCAATTTATTGCCCTGGGCACATCTGCAGTCCTCATGCCTCCTTGCAGCATGCCTAAGGCACGTCCACGCAGATGAGCAGGGACCCTGGGCATCTTTCTTTAGCTGTATTTCAGTCAGTAGAAAGGCCTCTTTAGTGTCCTAAGTTTTCATAACTGTGACCTTAATCGCCTACCGTCTCTAAACTGTTAGAGTCTTAATGACCGTCCCACAGGTGCTATGTGGGCTTAAATAGGTCTGCCTTGGTGAACCAGATTGACTAACTGCATAAGGGCAGTTTGGAGAGTTCTCAATTATTGACAGATTTCTTTTTTATATATATTTGTTGCCAAAACACAGCTTTGATAAGATGACATTGACACAGGCAACACACACACACACACACACACATCGCGTGTCAGGTCAACGGGTGAAATGGATCCCTGGTAAAGTAGATAGACAAACTCTGCCTACCAACCTCTGAACAACGACTACAAAACCAACCATCATCATCATCACACATACAGATATGGAGACAGCATACCGTGTGTGTAAATAACAGGGTAAATACACCCCCCCTCACAGCCAGCAAAACATGGGATGAAAGCACCAGTGTGAGTAGTAACAGTGTACTAATGAGTGTGATCTTGGTAGGAAACAATGTCTCAGCAACCAGAGCCCAGTAGTGTGTTGTGATACGGGACAGACATGTCTTCTCTACAGGGATTCTGAGAAAAATAGAGCCACAACAGGTGTCTTTTCATCACACACCAAGGCTGTGTCCTATATGTTACACCCAGAGGCCAAACCTGTCCTGAGTCACCGTGGATCAGTTATCACAAGAGGCTGCTCATACTAACACAAGAAACAGAGACCACGACAAACACACACACACAGCGCCACTAACACTGAAGCCATGACATGTCCACAGGTCTGTTTGATGGGGTTTTAAGCGACCCTACAGTGGGCTTTGTGTGAGAAAGACACGTGTGTGTGTGTGTCAGAATGCATCAATGCCATGCTGGAGAAAAGCAGTATGGGACCTCACCCCCCCAAACTTAACCTCTTTGACCTCTACTCCTCCTGCTCTCCTCCATCCATCTCTGGTGCTCTCTTTCCCTCCTCGGGGAGACACCAGATAGCCATTACAGCACAGAGAGGAGAGGAGCCACACACACCATCAATAATGCAGCAGCTAGGCTGTGTGTGGAGGGGGGGGGAAGCTAATCTCTGCCCTGGGACACTAGAGCTCGGGGTGTGGAGGGGTGTTAGTAAGTGAGAATATATAAGGGGGGGATAAGTAGCTACAACTTTTGGTTGGGGGATGGAGGGAGTCCCGGCAGGGGCTGAAAGAAAAGGAGGGAAGAGGAGACAGGGTGAGTCCTAGGACAAGGAGAGAGAAAGGGGGAGGAGGGAGAGTGGGAAACAAGAGTGGGAAGAGAGAGAGAGACAATGGTTGAAGAGGGGGTTGGGGACAGAGGGGGTATAAAGAGGGGGATGAGATCATAGCTCGTCTGGTAGTCTGTTGTCATCCAGGTCACATTGCTTACCCCCCTCCCTTGTTCTCCCTCTCTATCTCTGCGGATGCCCGTCTTCCTCTGTGTGATCTCTTTGGCAGGCCTTTTCTAGACTTCTAACGCTGGAGCTATTTCAACTATGTAGAGGGACCAACTACAATGACCTCTAAACAGCCCAGAGAGAGAGAGACTGGGGGAGAAAGGGAGAGGAAAAAGTGATTGATAGCGAGAAGGAGAGTAACGTGGCCATATCTACAGCTGGTTTTCTGTGAGGGACAGAGTGAACACAGTGTGTGTGTGTGTGTGTGTGTGTGTGTGTGTGTGTGTGTGTGTGTGTGTGTGTGTGAGACACTAGAAGCATATGAGGCCTTGAATCTGATTCTGAACTCCAATCGCTGACACACATGTACACAGTATCATCTCCTACCCTCCTCCTGAGTGGCACAGTGGTCTAAGGCACTGCATCTCAGTGCGAGAGGCATCACTACAGTGCCTGGTTCGATCCCGGGCTCTATCACAACCGGCCGTGATCGGGAGTCCCATAGGGCAGCGCGGAATTGGCCCGGCATGGTCCAGGTTAGGGGAGGGTTTGGCCAGGGTAGGCCGTCATTGTAAATAAGAATTTGTTCTTGCCTAGATAAATAAAGGTTCAATCAATCAATAACCCCCCCTTTGTGAGCAGTGGTACCTGGGCACCATTGGCACAGTGACTGACTGACACACGGCCTCTAGCTAGAAACAGGGGGGTTAAAGGAGGGTGGAGAGGGAAAGGGGGTGTAAGACAGAGAGGGAAGCTGGGAAAGGGTGGGGGATGAGTTAGGGAAGAGAGAGGTTTACTGTTCATATTTCACTAAGTGTTTATTATCCATTTCACTTGCTTTGGCAATGTAAACATATGTTTCCCATGCCAATAAAGTCCATTAAATTGAGAGGCAAGATGTGTGACTTGTTGCCACAAGGGCAACCAGTGAAGAACAAATACCATTGGAATTACAACCCATATGTATTTATTTTCCCTTTTTACTTTAACTATTTGCACATCGTTACAACACTGTATATAGACATATGACATTTGAAATGTCTCTTAACTTGTAACTTTGTGAGTGTAATGTTTACTGTTAATTTTTTATTGTTTACTTCACATTTGTTTATTATCTATTTCACTTGCTTTGGCAATGTTAACATACGTTTCCCATGCCAATAAAGCCCTTCGAATTGAAAGCGAGAGCGAGAGAACCAAGTCTACCTGACAAACTACGGAGGGAATGTAACTAGTCAGAAATATATCGATAGGTGAAAGTAGTGAATAAGAAATGTGAATAAAGCTGTGTCCCTGGGACAAAGTGAGAGGAGACGGAGCTGAGTCGAGGCAGGAGCCTATACCCAGTTAGGGTCGTGTAGCAGTCATTGTTCAACTACTGGGACATTCAGTACAGTGAGAAAGACAGAGTGAGAGAGAGAGAGAGAGACGTGGAGGTGGGGGAGCACTGGTGGCCTTGGAGGGACAAAAATAGGCCCATACATACACTGGGGTTATTGTTCCACAGAGAGAGAAGGAGAGAGCATGAGGGGGGAAGGAGATAGATAGAGAGAGAAGTGCTGCGAGAGGGGGAGGAGGAGCGAGAAACAGGAGACAAATCCTACAGGAGTCTGGTGTCCTGTACTAACAACATTATACATCCAGTAACACAAACATACAACTCAGTGGACAGTTTATTAGGTACACCCATCTAGTACTGGACCACAGTAGCCATGAAAGGAGGCACCTGGTCAGCAACAATGTTCAGATACACTGTAGCGTTCAAACATTGATTCATTGGCATGAAGGGATCTAACATGTGTCAGGAAAACTGCCCCGACGCCATTAAACCAGCAGCAGCCTGTACTGTTGACACCAGGCAGGATGGGGCCATGGACTCATGTCCCGACACCATTAAACCAGCAGCAGCCTGTACCGTTGACACCAGGCAGGATGGGGCCATGGACTCATGCTGCTTACCCCAAATCCTAACTCTGCCATCAACATGACGCAACAGGAACCAGGATTCATCGGACTCGGACCAGGCAATGTTTTTCTGCTCCTCAATTGTCCAGTGTTGTTGATCACGTGTCCACTGGAGCAGCAGCTTCTTGTTTTTAGCTGATAGGAGTGGATCCCGGTGTGGTCGTCTGCTGTAAAAGCCCATCTGTGACAAGGATCAATGGGATGTGCGTTTCCGAGATGCCGTTCTGCACACCACTGTTGTACTGCTCTGTTATTTGCCTGTTTGTGACCCGCCTGTCAGCTTGCAGGTTTCTTGCCCTTCTCCTTTGATGTCTCATCAACAAGCTGTTTTCACCCACAGAAGTGCCACTGACTGGATGTTGTTTGTTTGTAGCACCATTCTGGGTAAACCCTAGACACTGTTGTGGGTGAAAAGCCCAGGAGGCCCGCCAATTCTGAGATACTGGAACCGGAGCGCCTGGCAACGACAATCATACCACACTCAGTTGCTTAGGTCACTGGTTTTGCCCATTCTAACGGAATGCCTCAATGTCTGCCTGCTTTATATAGCAGACCATGTGGCTCACTGTCTGTAGGAGCGAACCATTTCGTGAACGGGGTGGTGTACCTAATAAACTGACCACTGTATATTCCCATTTTACACCCACATGCACACTTCAGCCTATAGCGACACCCTAACACACCTTCCTGGAAATCTGCTGGGGTATATTCAGCAAGATGAAACGTTTAGAATGTCACAGATAAAAACATAATGAATATAGCAGACTGGATTCCCTATTCTACATGACAGACAGACTGAGCCCGGAGTTGGACCCCGTTACCAGAGCCCGGAGTTGGACCCCGTTACCAGAGCCCGGAGTTGGACCCCGTTACCAGAGCCCGGAGTTGGACCCCGTTACCAGAGCCCGGAGTTGGACCCCGTTACCAGAGCCCGGAGTTGGACCCCGTTACCAGAGCCCGGAGTTGGACCCCGTTACCAGAGCCCGGAGTTGGACCCCGTTACCAGAGCCCAGAGTTGGACCCCGTTACTAGAGCCCAGAGTTGGACCCCGTTACTAGAGCCCAGAGTTGGACCCTGTTACTAGAGCCCAGAGTTGGACCCCGTTACTAGAGCCCAGAGTTGGACCCCGTTACTAGAGCCCAGAGTTGGACCCTGTTACTAGAGCCCAGAGTTGGACCCTGTTACTAGAGCCCAGAGTTGGAACCTGTTACTAGAGCCCAGAGTTGGAACCTGTTACTAGAGCCCAGAGTTGGACCCCGTTACTAGAGCCCAGAGTTGGACCCCGTTACTAGAGCCCAGAGTTGGACCCTGTTACTAGAGCCCAGAGTTGGACCCTGTTACTAGAGCCCAGAGTTGGAACCTGTTACTAGAGCCCGGATTTGGAACCTGTTACTAGAGCCTGGACTTCTTCCTGCTCAGGTCAGGATCATGTTTAATGCCAACTTTCCTACATAAGGAACTAAATGATCATGAGAGAATTGCGGCATCAGTTGATGTGATGGTTTCTTGGAGACCAGGCTGCAGGGGAACGGACTCTGACGACCCCAGTGGCACCCAATCATATGGGCAGAATCTTTAACCGGAGTTACTCTCTCAACACACACACCAACCACCCCATTGTCCCAGTGGGGTTTGGGGCAGCAGAATAATATTGTGTCAGTAAAGCTGGTGGTGGATCTCTGAGGTGCTGCCGGGTATATTTATTACCTTCACCAGAGTAACACTGCGCTCCCAAGACATTCCCCTCACACCACACACACACACCAGCCTCCTTAGGGACAGACCTCAAGAGCCTCTCTCTTTCTCTCCCTCCCGCCATTTCACATATTGGTGTTAATGTACTCCTGTAGCCAGCTCTGGGCAGACATGAACCTGTCAATTGACTTTTCACCGCTCTCCTCCGCTCTTCCCAACATGTTGTACTCGGTTGTGTGTGTGTGTGTGTGTGTGTGTGTGTGTGTGTGTGTGTGTATATACACTGGTCAAAGAAAATAAAGGGACCACTTAAACAACACAATGTAACTCCAAGTCAATCACACTGTGAAATCAAACTGTCCACTTAGGAAGCAACACTGATTGACAATACATTTCACATGCTGTTGTGCAAATGGAATAGACAACAGGTGGAAATTATAGGCAATTAGCAAGACACCACCAATAAAGGAGTGGTTCTGCAGGTGGGGACCACAGACCACTTCTCAGTTCCTATGCTTCCTGGCTGATGTTTTGGTCACTTTTGAATGCTGGCGGTGCTTTCACTCTAGTGGTAGCATGAGACGGAGTCTACAACCCACACAAGTGGCTCAGGTAGTGCAGCTCATCCAGGATGGGACATCAATGCGAGCTGTGGCAAGAAGGTTTGCTGTGTCTGTCAGCGTAGTGTCCAGAGCATGGAGGCGCTACCAGGAGACAGGCCAGCACATCAGGAGACGTGGAGGGGGCTGTAGGAGGGCAACAACCCAGCAGCAGGACCGCTACCTCCGCCTTTGTGCAAGGAGGAGCAGGAGGAGCACTACCAGAGCCCTGCAAAATGACCTCCAGCAGGCCACAAATGTGCATGTGTCTGCTCAACCGGTCAGAAACAGACTCCATGAGGGTGGTATGAGGGCCCGACGTCCACAGGTGGCGGTTGTGCTTACAGCCCAACACCGTGCAGGACGTTTGGCATTTGCCAGAGAACACCAAGATTGGCAAATTCGCCACTGGCGCCCTGTGCTCTTCACAGATGAAAGCAGGTTCACACTGAGCACATATGACAGACGTGGCAGTCTGGAGACGCCGTGGAGAACGTTCTGCTGCCTAAAACATCCTCCAGCATGACCGGTTTGGCACTGTATGTTCGGGGTAGGCTGTCGTTGTAAATAATCATTTGTTCTTAACTGACTTGCCTAGTTAAATAAAAAAATAAATGGGTGGCATTTCTTTGGGGGGCCGCACAGCCCTCCATGTGCTCGCCAGATGTAGCCTGACTGCCATTAGGTACCGAGATGAGATCCTCAGACCCCTTGTGAGACCATATGCTGGTGCGGTTGGCCCTGGGTTCCTCCTAATGCAAGACAATGCTAGACCTCATGTGGCTGGAGTGTGTCAGCAGTTCCTACAAGAGGAAGGCATTGATGCTATGGACTGGCCCGCCGGTTCCCCAGACCTGAATCCAATTGAGCAAATCTGGGACATCATGTCACGCTCTATCCACCAACGCCACGTTGCACCACAGACTGTCCAGGAGTTGGCAGATGCTTTAGTCCAGGTCTGGGAGGAGATCCCTCAGGAGACCATCCGCCACCTCATCAGGAGCATGCCCAGGCGTTGTAGGGAGGTCATACAGGCACGTGGAGGCCACACACACTACTGAGCCTCATTTTGACTTGTTTTAAGGACATTACATCAAAGTTGGATCAGCCTGTAGTGTGGTTTTCCACTTTAATTTTGAGTGTGACTCCAAATCCAGACCTCCCGAGTGGCGAAGCGGTCTAAGGCACTGTATGTTCGGGGTAGGCTGTCGTTGTAAATAATCATTTGTTCTTAACTGACTTGCCTAGTTAAATAAAAAAATAAAAAGTGGGGGTGCGGGGCTTGTGTGGATTGAGGATGTGTGGAATATGTGTGTCAGTAGCTAGGTTTCCATCCAATTTGCAAAAGATATCATGTGACTATTCTAAAAATCTGCATAAAACAATCTGCTAATTTCCCACCATAGATGTATTTCCATCAAACAGACATATTGAGGATAAAAGGCTGCGTGTGATGATGTACTGCATATAAAATAACTATTGTGGTTAAATTCCCATTTAACCAAATTAATTATACAAGTTAAATGCGTTTCCATCGCATTTTCAACTCTAGTGATGGTTTTGTCAACTGTGTTATAGAGCAAATGTGTCCACTCTGGTCTTGGCATGTACTCTAGCCAACAGCTGGCAGACACAGTGAGGGTGGGCTACCTACATTATGACATTATTATGGATAATAGTGATATTAGTTTAATTTGTAAAATGGCAGCCAAGCATCGATCATCATTCCCCAGAATAAGCATCAAGGCTCATCACCGTGGACTTTCACCACCCTGTGAAGTTCAGCAGAACTCATGTGTAGACGAATAACCTGCCTGCTTCCCAAGTTGTGGTGGGAGGACCACACAACATATCACGTTGACTTCTATATGATGGTTATTATATCAATATTTGTGCATAAAGGTGTTTCCACATCATTTCACTGACACAACAAGATCCCACCATGTCCAACCAAACAATTGTCTGTCGCATTTATAAAATTGTACCGGCATTTCCTGTTTCCATCAGCCCAGACGTGACTCATTCATGCATCAGGTAATTCATCCACATAAAACGGTTGGATGGAAACATGGTTTGTGTGTGTGGTCAGCGAGACATTGGTGTCTGTACTAACCATGCTGTTGCCAAGGTGATGCTAGAACTATCTGTCCATCAGGAGTGTGCGTGTATACTGACTGGTAGCAAGTGGGTTAAGGATGTGTGTGTGAGGAGGTTTCCTGGAATGTGTCACCAGTGCGGGACAGGAAGAGAGCGACTGTTCTAAACCACAACAACAGATCTGTTTCCTCTGTGTATGTGTGTATGTGTGTGTGTGGGTGTATACATGAATGCTCCCTCAAATAGACATCCAGTGAAAAGAGAACACTTTGTAAAGTTGGCCACCAAGTCAGATCCACCAGACCTGTAGAACTGGGATTTTTAATTTTAATTTTACCTTTATTTAACCAGGCAAGTCAGTTAAGAACACATTCTTATTTTCAATGACGGCCTGGGAACAGTGGGTTAACTGCCTGTTCAGGGGCAGCTCGGGGGTTTGAACTCGCAACCTTTCCGGTTACTAGTCCAACGCTCTAACCACTAGGGTGGATGGTGTCTGAAGGCCTGTAGGACGTAGACTAGGAAGATGTGTTAAGACCAAGGAGATGGTCCTGTATGACAGAGAGAAGCTGATGCAATGCCACTGCAGGGAAATGACAAGGACGCTGGAGAAATGGCAGAGCAGAGCTCAACAAGTGTGCTGCTCTGACGACCAGCAGGCAGGCAGGCAGACACGGCAGGTAGACAGACACGGCAGACAGGCAGGTAGACTGACACGGCAGGTAGACAGACACGGCAGGTAGAGAGGTACAGTCAGGAAAGTCAAACAAGCATGACAGTGACACACAGAGAACAGACCTAATGACAAGAAGTTACACAAAACTAGAAAAACAAGTTCACAATAACAGTTACTGGGCAGGATGTGTATGTATGTATGTATGTATGTATATGCGTCATCGCTGACTCAGTGTGTGTGTGTAATTCAGCCTTCCCAACTCAAACACTTCTCTCTCTCTCCCTCCAATCCCTTCCTTTTCTCTCCCCCCCCCCCCCTCTCTCTCTCCTGGACACTGTCTCCTAGCAACCAGACACTTCAGGCCTAAAAATATCCACCAGAAACAAACAGAACAAAAAAATAAAACATACATGACAATTAATCATTTCAAACACAGAGCAGCAAAGACTCAAATAGAACAGGTAAGAGAAAGGAGGATGAGGAGGGAGAGAGAAAGGTGGAGGAGGGAGAGAGAGAGGGAGCCAGCAACAGGTAGTCGTGAGGCGACAGAGTTCTTTGCTGAATGACAGAAGAATCTCGCTCCTCTCACTTCCAAGACCCACACCCTGCCTCGCTGTGTGTGTGTGTGTGTGTGTGTGTGTGTGTGTGTGTGTGTGTTTGTGTGTGTGTGTGTGTGAAGCCCACTCTACCTGGCAGTGGAAGAACAGAACCTTTCCATAGTCCAACACAAGGCAGTAACTAGGGGTGGTGAAGACAAACAGGCCATGCAGGCCAAGCTGCACTGAGACACAGTGAACCACAATACACGGTTCCACAAAGGCTTTACCACCTCTCCTCTCAGAAGAACTCAATGACTCCCATCACACCTCCTATCCAGTGGCCGGCACGTTCCCACTCACTCCTCCTATCAGGTGGCCGGCAAGTTCCCACTCACTCCTCCTATCAGGTGGCCGGCACGTTCCCACTCACTCCTCCTATCAGGTGGCCGGCACGTTCCCACTCACTCCTCCTATCCAGTGGCCTGCACGTTCCCACTCACTCCTCCTATCCAGTGGCCTGCACGTTCCCACTCACTCCTCCTATCCAGTGGCCTGCACGTTCCCACTCACTCCTCCTATCCAGTGGCTGCCACGTTCCCACTCACTCCTGCTATCCAGTGGCCGGCACGTTCCCACTCACTCCTGCTATCCAGTGGCCGGCACGTTCCCACTCACTCCTGCTATCCAGTGGCCGGCACGTTCCCACTCACTCCTGCTATCCAGTGGCCGGCATGTTTCCACTCACTCCTGCTATCCAGTGGCTGGCACGTTCCCACTCACTCCTGCTATCCAGTGGCCGGCACGTTCCCACTCACTCCTGCTATTCAGTGGCCGGCACGTTCCCACTCACTCCTGCTATCCAGTGGCCGGCACGTTCCCACTCACTCCTGCTATCCAGTGGCCGGCACGTTCCCACTAACTCCTGCTATCCAGTGGCCGGCACGTTCCCACTCACTCCTGCTATCCAGTGGCCGGCACGTTCCCACTCACTCCTGCTATCCAGTGGCCGGCACGTTCCCACTAACTCCTGCTATCCAGTGGCCGGCACATTCCCACTAACTCCTGCTATCCAGTGGCCGGCACGTTCCCACTAACTCCTGCTATCCAGTGGCCGGCATGATCCGGGTGGATTAACATTGTGGGAGCGTGACGAGACGCCAAGAAAAAAAAACTCCTGACCGCCTGTTGATGAACAGCGTCCCAGCCACAACCCCTCCACTGTCCTCCCCGCCACAACCCCTCCACTGTCCTCCCCGCCACAACCCCGCCACTGTCCTCCCCGTCACAACCCCTCCACTGTCCTCCCCGCCACAACCCCTCCACTGTCCTCCCCGCCACAACCCCTCCACTGTCCTCCCGTCACAACCCCTCCACTGTCCTCCCGTCACAACCCCTCCACTGTCCTCCCAGCCACAACCCCTCCACTGTCCTCCCCGTCACAACCCCTCCACTGTCCTCCCCGTCACAACCCCTCCACTGTCCTCCCAGCCACAACCCCTCCACTGTCCTCCCCGTCACAACCCCTCCACTGTCCTCCCAGCCACAACCCCTCCACTGTCCTCCCAGCCACAACCCCTCCACTGTCCTCCCCGCCACAACCCCTCCACTGTCCTCCCCGCCACAACCCCTCCACTGTCCTCCCGCCAGAACCCCTCCACTGTCCTCCCCGCCACAACCCCTCCACTGTCCTCCCGCCACAACCCCTCCACTGTCCTCCCAGCCACAACCCCTCCACTGTCCTCCCCGCCACAACCCCTCCACTGTCCTCCCCGCCACAACCGCTCCACTGTCCTCCCCGCCACAACCCCTCCACTGTCCTCCCGCCAGAACCCCTCCACTGTCCTCCCGCCACAACCCCTCCACTGTCCTCCCAGCCACAACCCCTCCACTGTCCTCCCCGCCACAACCCCTCCACTGTCCTCCCAGCCACAACCCCTCCACTGTCCTCCCCGCCACAACCGCTCCACTGTCCTCCCCGCCACAACCGCTCCACTGTCCTCCCCGCCAGAACCCCTCCACTGTCCTCCCCGCCAGAACCCCTCCACTGTCCTCCCAGCCACAACCCCTCCACTGTCCTCCCAGCCACAACCCCTCCACTGTCCTCCCAGCCACAACCCCTCCACTGTCCTCCCCGCCACAACCCCTCCACTGTCCTCCCCATCCACAACCGCTCCACTGTCCTCCCCGCCACAACCCCTCCACGCCACAACCCCTCCACTGTCCTCCCCGCCACAACCCCTCCACTGTCAACCCCTCCACTGTCCTCCCCGCCACAACCCCTCCACGCCACAACCCCTCCACTGTCCTCCCCGCCACAACCCCTCCACTGTCCTCCCCGCCACAACCCCTCCACGCCACAACCCCTCCACTGTCCTCCCCGCCACAACCCCTCCACTGTCCTCCCCGCCACAACCCCTCCACTGTCCTCCCCGCCACAACCCCTCCACTGTCCTCCGCACTAAATTACCCAATTACAAAGTAATAAAACGATGCAACTCTTCAGTTGATTGTTTAAGGTGATGTGATACTCTGTCATTAACAGCCTCAGTATGGTGTTTGATCAATGTGTCTCACCATGTAGGTTATGCAGCCAGTGTGTTGAGTGGTGCTGCCTGTCTGGTCTGGTCTGTCCTGTACTGGGGAATCCACTGCATGCACCTCTCACTCACCTGTTTACACTATACAGGACAGGACTTCTCTGTTCTCATTACACACACGTGCTCACAGAGACAGACACACAAAACATCCCTGGTGCCAACAAGAGGCTGAGTGTATTATGTCGGGCCCTATAACATCAGAGATGCGGAGAACGTGGACGGAATCACGGAATCCAGACATTAAAACAGAATTCAACGATATTCAAAAGTGTATTGATTGAACTGTATTGACTAGCATACAGAATGCCTCAGTGATTCATATTGTCCTGCAACGTTCTGAAGAGGCAACAATAATTCCCCCTGTCTGTATGTGCGGTACGTCTACCACGTCTACGTCTACCACTACTGCTGCCAGACTACTGCTGCCAGACTACTGCTGCCTGCTGCCAGACTACTGCTGCCAGACTACTGCTGCCTGCTGTCAGACTACTGCTGCCAGACTACTGCTGCCTGCTGTCAGACTACTGCTGCCAGACTACTGCTGCCTGCTGTCAGACTACTGCTGCCAGACTACTGCTGCCTGCTGTCAGACTACTGCTGCCTGCTGTCAGACTACTGCTGCCTGCTGTCAGACTACTGCTGCCAGACTACTGCTGCCAGACTACTGCTGCCAGACTACTGCTGCCTGCTGCCAGACTACTGCTGCCAGACTACTGCTGCCTGCTGTCAGACTACTGCTGCCAGACTACTGCTGCCTGCTGTCAGACTACTGCTGCCTTCTGTCAGACTACTGCTGCCTGCTGTCAGACTACTGCTGCCAGACTACTGCTGTCTGCTGTCAAGACTACTGCTGTCAGACTACTGCTGTCTGCTGTCAGACTACTGCTGTCTGCTGTCAGACTACTGCTGTCTGCTGTCAGACTACTGCTGTCTGCTGTCAGACTACTGCTGTCTGCTGTCAGACTACTGCTGTCAGACTACTGCTGTCAGACTACTGCTGTCAGACTACTGCTGTCAGACTACTGCTGTCAGACTACTACTGTCAGACTACTGCTGTCAGACTACTGCTGTCAGACTACTGCTGCCTGCTGTCAGACTACTGCTGCCTGCTGTCAGACTACTGCTGCCTGCTGTCAGACTACTCCTTCTCATCATTATTCATTTACAACTAGTCCTAATCTTAATCCAGGCCTTTTCAACAACAGCAGGACAGGTTAGCATCACATGCTACTCAGACGCTGTTCCTCTATTCCAACTTTGTTTGTGCCCCCGACGGCTTGACTGCGTCAGCATGGTGTGAGATGTCCCAAAAATACACCCTTACTTCACCGAGACCTTCAACCTATTCCTTCCCCATTCCTTTCTGCTTCTCCATCAATCCTTCTTTCCCTCCCTCTTTTCCTGACATTCTTTTATTGGGGATAATTTTAGATGAAGGAAAAAGCTCTGTCCACATCTGCTAACAATTCCTGTAAGAGAGATGAAGTGGGCGAGAGAGGGAAGAGAGGGAGGATAAAGGGTAAGCAAAGAAAGGGTTAACAAAGAGAGGGAGGGGGAAAGAAAGATATGGAATAGGTATATAGGAAAAGAAAAGACAAAGACACTACACACACACTATCATGGCATTGGCAACAGCATGTCACAGTGGGCTGTGAGGGGGACATGGAGGGCAGAGCACAGCGTGTGTGTGTGTATCCCATCGTAAACAGGGAACGAGGACACGCACAGTGTCACCGCCTGTCACCACTTTCTCTACCCTCTGTTCTCTGCGATCCCTCTCTCCCACCATCTCCCCCATTCTTTCTCTACCCTCTGTTCTCTGCGATCCCTCTCTCCCACCATCTCCCCCATTCTTTCTCTACCCTCTGTTCTCTGCGATCCCTCTCTCCCACCATCTCCCCCATTCTTTCTCTACCCTCTGTTCTCTGCGATCCCTCTCTCCCACCATCTCCCCCATTCTTTCTCTACCCTCTGTTCTCTGCGATCCCTCTCTCCCACCATCTCCCCATTCTTTCTCTACCCTCTGTTCTCTGCGATCCCTCTCTCCCACCATCTCCCCCATTCTTTCTCTACCCTCTGTTCTCTGCGATCCCTCTCTCCCACCATCTCCCCCATTCTTTCTTTTCCCGCTGTCCCTCCTCTGTCCATTCCTCGCCCATCTCTCTCAAAGCTGATTAAGTAGCATTGATCTTTCTTACGTAACATTCGCCTCACACTCACAGACGCCGCCGGTGGCATTGTGTGTGTATGTATCTGTGTGGACATGTGTTTGAAAGGCAGGACAATTCACACTTGACTGAACGTGATTCTGTGTGTGTGTGTGTCTTTGTTTATGTGTTATTCTCCTCTGACTGTAGCTAGAGCGTTGTCTTGGCTAGTGTCCCTCACATGTATGTGTGGTCTGTCTGAGAGTGATACATCTCTCTCTCTCTCCAGGCAGCCCAGATAATCACTGTTTATCCTTCAGTATGACTGGGCTACCATGGGGAGTACCATGCGCCTGCTCTCCCCACACACACACACACACACACACACACGAGGGGAAACTACGCGTCAACTCAGCTACAGTTGGAGGAGATTGTGGGGTTTTGAAGATTAAAAACACTGCTACATAAACATACAGGTCACGGTGGTTGTAAACAGGGCTCTGCTCTAAAGCCCATTAATTGGTGGACTGATTGAATTAACGAGGCAGAGCGTCCAGTCAGGTTAGAAAGGTTGGCTTGTCCTGCTCTCCTCCTCTCCCTTGTTCCTTCTGTCTGTCTCACGGGGGAGATTAGTCCTCAGCTGGAGCAAATAAATCTGGCGGTTATGCAAGAGGCAGAGAGAGAGAGAGAGAGAGAGAGAGAGAGAGAGAGAGAGAGAGAGAGAGAGAGAGAGAGAGAGAGGGCAAGTGATGTAATCACCAACACACAGAGAGAGAGAGATGGAGGGCAAGACAGAGAGACCGATGAAGAGAGCGAGATGGAGGGAGGGAGAGAGAGAGGAGGGGTAGAGATTGAGCGAGAGAGAGAAATCAACAAAGAACGAGAGAGAGACAGACAGAAAGAGAAATGCACGGCTGGGTCGACAACCCTGGATGACTACCTTGCTCTTCCAGGGCAGCACTTCCATAGAGACAACATCAACACCACCTTGGCTCAGAAACCCTGTTACTAGTCCTGACCTTCACCAACACTACAACATCCCTGTTACTAGTCCTAACCTCCACCAACACTACAACATCCCTGTTACTAGTCCTAACCTCCACCAACACTACAACATCCCTGTTACTAGTCCTAACCTCCACCAACACTACAACATCCCTGTTACTAGTACTAACCTCCACAAACACTACAACATCCCTGTTACTAGTCCTAACCTCCACAAACACTACAACATCCCTGTTACTAGTCCTGACCTCCACCAACACTACAACATCCCTGTTACTAGTCCTAACCTCCACCAACCTTACAGCATCCCTGTTACTAGTCCTAACCTCCACCAACACTACAACATCCCTGTTACTAGTCCTAACCTACACAAACACTACAACATCCCTGTTACTAGTCCTAACCTCCACCAACACTACAACATCCCTGTTACTAGTACTAACCTACACAAACACTACAACATCCCTGTTACTAGTCCTAACCTCCACCAACACTACAACATCCCTGTTACTAGTCCTAACCTCCACCAACACTACAACATCCCTGTTACTAGTCCTAACCTCCAACACTACAACATCCCTGTTACTAGTCCTAACCTACACAAACACTACAACATCCCTGTTACTAGTCCTAACCTCCACCAACACTACAACATCCCTGTTACTAGTCCTAACCTCCACCAACACTACAACATCCCTGTTACTAGTCCTAACCTCCACCAACCTTACAGCATCCCTGTTACTAGTCCTGACCTTCACCAACACTACAACATCCCTGTTACTAGTCCTAACCTCCACCAACACTACAACATCCCTGTTACTAGTCCTAACCTCCACCAACACTACAACCCTCTGTAAGGTCACCACACCGCAACACAGTACAGACTGCAGCATCTAACCCTCTGTAAGGTCACCACACCACAACACAGTACAGACTGCAGCATCTAACCCTCTGTAAGGTCACCACACCACAACACAGTACAGACTGCAGCATCTAACCCTCTGTAAGGTCACCACACCACAACACAGTACAGACTGCAGCATCTAACCCTCTGTAAGGTCACCACACCACAACACAGTACAGACTGCAGCATCTAACCCTCTGTAAGGTAACCACACCACAACACAGTACAGACTGCAGCATCTAGCTCTACACTCACAGCAAACATCTGTCTGTCTGTGTGTGTGTGTGACAGAACATACACCAATTGATACCAGCAAATCTGGAAGTTAACCTTCACCAACAAACACACAATTCTGAACCAACACACAATCACACACACTTCTCTCCCCTCCATGCCTGCAGCCACACACACAGAGCAGAGAGACTGACACACATGAAGACATACACCCACACACCAGGGACACAACTGGTACACACACGACACAAGCAGACAGAACACAGACACAACACCACGCACAGGGAGCCCACCCACACACACCCACACACACCTGCACTGGAACACAGAAATCCACGCCACCAATGCTGTGACTCAATGGCTTGCCACAGTGCACTGTTGTTGCCAGCAACACAAAGCCTACACAGACACACCACCTCCCCTCTTTCTCCACCTCTCTCCCAGCCAGAGCCCAGACACAAAGACACGCGCACACCTTACATCAACTATACCACGGGCAGGTTAAGTGAGCCCAGGGCTGCTCACACACACCACCTAAAGACCTAGGCTAAGTCAGGCGACCTGACTAACGCCAGCGAGAACGGACGGGAGAAAGTATGTGGAGCGAGAGTGTGTGTGTCAGGAGCACAATGGCCCCAGTGTGTGGACAGGCAGGTGCAGGGGGGAGGGGTTACTGTCCTGACTGCACTGCTCCCAGAGCTGCTACTGCTAGCACTCTCATATATATATATCCCTCTCCATCATCCTCTCTCTCCCCCCATCCCTCCCTCCCTCTCCCATTCAAGGGCTTTATTGGCATGGGAAACATATGTTAGCATTGCCAAAGCAAGTAAAGTAGATAATAAACAAAAGTGAAATTGTGGAATTGTGATACAGTGAATTAGAAGTGAAATAATCTGTCTGTAAACATTTGTTGGGAAAATGACTTGTGTCATGCACAAAGTAGATGTTTTAACAGACTTGCCAAAACTATAGTTTGTTCACAAGAAATTTGTGGAGTGGTTGAACAACGAGTTTTAATGACTCCAACCTAAGTGTTAGTAAACTTCCCACTTCAACTGTATGTGTGTGTGTATATATATATTCATCAGCTAATTTGTCAACAATAAATATTGATACATTACTAGTTCAAACACTATAAGTGCAAACATGACAAGTTCATTAATGGGTGATGGTGATGTCAGAACCAAAAGTGGTAGTAGATGCCTAGTCCCTTTATGGCTCAGATCAGGTGACTACATAGTATACACCACACACACATGCTCAGAGAGGCCCAGCTCAGAGAGGCCCAGCTCATGATTTCCATCTTCAGCAGATTTTAATGAATGTGTTTATACAACAAAATGTTAGTGCAAAGAATTGTATCGCATCGTTCATTAATCAAACCGAATCGATTCAAACTAAAAACTTATCGTTACTGTATCGTATTGGAGTGCATGCATCTACATTCATCCTGAAAGAGAAAAATGCAAATCCCTAGAGTCTGTCTGTGTGTCTGTGCTAAACTGTGGCTGGGGTCTGTGTGTATCGGCCCACCCGTGTGTTGTTGCGTAATCGCATAGAGCAGACTGATGCTAAAAATGGCCCTGGATAAAAAGTATTGTGACCCAGAGCAGGGCACTGTGTGTGTCTGTCAGTGGCCATTTCGGCAAGGAGCTTACCACCGATGTCACCCTATAAAACCAGTCAGAGAGGAGGGAAGGATGTCACCCTATAACACCAGTCAGAGAGGAGGGAAGGATGTAAACATAGGAGAGAGTGAGGTAGAGGGAAATTAAGGGGAAACAGAAGGTACTGGGGCAATGAAAACATGATGGAGAGATGGAGAGAGGGGAAAGGTAGGTACTGGGGCAATGTAAACAAGAGGGAGAGATGGAGAGATGGGAAAGGTAGGTACTGGGGCATTGTAAACATGATGGAGAGATGGGAAAGGTAGGTACTGGGGCATTGTAAACATGATGGAGAGATGGGAAAGGTAGGTACTGGGGCATTGTAAACATGATGGAGAGATGGGAAAGGTAGGTACTGGGGCAATGTAAACATGATGGAGAGATGGGAAAGGTAGGTACTGGGGCATTGTAAACATGATGGAGAGATGGGAAAGGTAGGTACTGGGGCAATGTAAACAAGAGGGAGAGATGGAGAGAGGGGAAAGGTAGGTATTGGGACAATGTAAACATGATGGAGAGATGGAGAGAGGGGAAAGGTAGGTACTGGGGCAATGTAAACAAGAGGGGGAGATGGAGAGATGGGAAAGGTAGGTACTGGGGCATTGTAAACATGATGGAGAGATGGGAAAGGTAGGTACTGGGGCATTGTAAACATGATGGAGAGATGGGAAAGGTAGGTACTGGGGCATTGTAAACATGATGGAGAGATGGGAAAGGTAGGTACTGGGGCATTGTAAACATGATGGAGAGATGGGAAAGGTAGGTACTGGGGCAATGTAAACATGATGGAGAGATGGGAAAGGTAGGTACTGGGGCATTGTAAACATGATGGAGAGATGGGAAAGGTAGGTACTGGGGCAATGTAAACAAGAGGGAGAGATGGAGAGAGGGGAAAGGTAGGTATTGGGACAATGTAAACATGATGGAGAGATGGAGAGAGGGGAAAGGTAGGTACTGGGGCAATGTAAACAAGAGGGGGAGATGGAGAGATGGGAAAGGTAGGTACTGGGGCATTGTAAACATGATGGAGAGATGGGAAAGGTAGGTACTGGGGCATTGTAAACATGATGGAGAGATGGGAAAGGTAGGTACTGGGGCATTGTAAACATGATGGAGAGATGGGAAAGGTAGGTACTGGGGCATTGTAAACATGATGAGAGATGGAGAGAGGGGAAAGGTAGGTACTGGGGCAATGTAAACAAGAGGGAGAGATGGAGAGATGGGAAAGGTAGGTACTGGGGCATTGTAAACATGATGGAGAGATGGGAAAGGTAGGTACTGGGGCAATGTAAACATGATGGAGAGATGGGAAAGGTAGGTACTGGGGCATTGTAAACATGATGGAGAGATGGGAAAGGTAGGTACTGGGGCAATGTAAACAAGAGGGAGAGATGGAGAGAGGGGAAAGGTAGGTACTGGGGCAATGTAAACAAGAGGGAGAGATGGAGAGATGGGAAAGGTAGGTATTGGGGCAATGTAAACATGATGGAGAGATGGAGAGAGGGGAAAGGTAGGTATTGGGGCAATGTAAACATGATGGAGAGATGGAGAGAGGGGAAAGGTAGGTATTGGGGCAATGTAAACATGATGGAGAGAGGGGAAAGGTAGGTATTGGGGCAATGTAAACAAGAGGGAGAGATGGAGAGAGGGGAAAGGTAGGTATTGGGGCAATGTAAACAAGAGGGAGAGATGGAGAGAGGGGAAAGGTAGGTACTGGGGCAATGTAAACAAGAGGGAGAGATGGAGAGATGGGAAAGGTAGGTATTGGGGCAATGTAAACATGATGGAGAGATGGAGAGAGGGGAAAGGTAGGTATTGGGGCAATGTAAACATGATGGAGAGAGGGGAAAGGTAGGTATTGGGGCAATGTAAACATGATGGAGAGATGGAGAGAGGGGAAAGGTAGGTACTGGGGCAATGTAAACATGATGGAGAGATGGAGAGAGGGGAAAGGTAGGTATTGGGGCAATGTAAACAAGAGGGAGAGATGGAGAGAGGGGAAAGGTAGGTACTGGGGCAATGTAAACAAGAGGGAGAGATGGAGAGATGGGAAAGGTAGGTATTGGGGCAATGTAAACATGATGGAGAGATGGAGAGAGGGGAAAGGTAGGTATTGGGGCAATGTAAACATGATGGAGAGAGGGGAAAGGTAGGTATTGGGGCAATGTAAACATGATGGAGAGATGGAGAGAGGGGAAAGGTAGGTACTGGGGCAATGTAAACATGATGGAGAGATGGAGAGAGGGGAAAGGTAGGTACTGGGGCAATGTAAACAAGAGGGAGAGATGGAGAGAGGGGAAAGGTAGGTACTGGGGCATTGTAAACATGATGGAGAGATGGAGAGATGGGAAAGGTAGGTATTGGGGCAATGTAAACATGATGGAGAGATGGAGAAAGGGGAAAGGTAGGTACTGGGGCAATGTAAACATGATGGAGAGATGGGAAAGGTAGGTACTGGGACATTGTAAACATGATGGAGAGATGGAGAGATGGGAAAGGTAGGTATTGGGGCAATGTAAACATGATGGAGAGATGGAGAGAGGGGAAAGGTAGGTACTGGGGCAATGTAAACAAGAGGGAGAGATGGAGAGATGGGAAAGGTAGGTATTGGGGCATTGTAAACATGATGGAGAGATGGAGAGATGGGAAAGGTAGGTATTGGGGCAATGTAAACATGATGGAGAGATGGAGAAAGGGGAAAGGTAGGTACTGGGGCAATGTAAACATGATGGAGAGATGGAGAGAGGGGAAAGGTAGGTACTGGGGCAATGTAAACAAGAGGGAGAGATGGAGAGAGGGGAAAGGTAGGTACTGGGGCAATGTAAACATGATGGAGAGATGGAGAGATGGGAAAGGTAGGTATTGGGGCAATGTAAACATGATGGAGAGATGGAGAAAGGGGAAAGGTAGGTACTGGGGCAATGTAAACAAGAGGGAGAGATGGAGAGATGGGAAAGGTAGGTATTGGGGCAATGTAAACATGATGGAGAGATGGAGAGAGGGGAAAGGTAGGTATTGGGGCAATGTAAACAAGAGGGAGAGATGGAGAGAGGGGAAAGGTAGGTACTGGGGCAATGTAAACATGATGGAGAGATGGGAAAGGTAGGTATTGGGGCAATGTAAACATGATGGAGAGAGGGGAAAGGTAGGTATTGGGGCAATGTAAACAAGAGGGAGAGATGGAGAGAGGGGAAAGGTAGGTACTGGGGCAATGTAAACATGATGGAGAGATGGAGAGAGGGGAAAGGTAGGTATTGGGGCAATGTAAACATGATGGAGAGATGGAGAGAGGGGAAAGGAAGGTACTGGGGCAATGTAAACATGATGGAGAGATGGAGAAAGGGGAAAGGTAGGTACTGGGGCAATGTAAACAAGAGGGAGAGATGGAGAGAGGGGAAAGGTAGGTACTGGGGCAATGTAAACAAGAGGGAGAGATGGAGAGATGGGAAAGGTAGGTATTGGGGCAATGTAAACATGATGGAGAGATGGAGAAAGGGGAAAGGTAGGTACTGGGGCAATGTAAACAAGAGGGAGAGATGGAGAGATGGGAAAGGTAGGTATTGGGGCAATGTAAACATGATGGAGAGATGGGAAAGGTAGGTACTGGGGCAATGTAAACATGATGGAGAGATGGAGAGAGGGGAAAGGTAGGTATTGGGGCAATGTAAACAAGAGGGAGAGATGGAGAGAGGGGAAAGGTAGGTACTGGGGCAATGTAAACATGATGGAGAGATGGAGAGAGGGGAAAGGTAGGTACTGGGGCAATGTAAACATGATGGAGAGATGGAGAGAGGGGAAAGGAGAAAAAGAAGAGGTGTATGGAGTGAACACTGTCAGAGAAGAAAACGTGGAGAAAGGGATGGAGAAACAGATGAGTGTTTCCCAACAACAGGTCAGGACCTATTGGGTCGCTGCTATTCATTTTGGGACACACCTAAACACAAGATTAAACCCAAACACACTGCTCTAGTTTATTGGCCGAATCACAATATATTTCAAATCAGCTTTGAGCATTTGGCAGTATGAAGCAGTATGAAGCAGTATGAAGGTGTGTGAAGCAGTGTGAAGCTGTATGAAGCGGTACGAAGCGGTACGAAGCAGTATGAAGCAGTATGAAGCTGTGTGAAGCGGTATGAAGCGGTATGAAGCAGTATGAAGCGGTACGAAGCGGTACGAAGCGGTACGAAGCAGTATGAAGCTGTGTGAAGCTGTGTGAAGCTGTATTAGGCATTCCGTCGTCCTGAACCTTCTTTCAGCATTCTAGTTCCAGTCTACCTTCCACTGATCAGACCTCAGCGGCCCAGTAAATGGTTGAGATCAGCACATCACAACTATCAAATATCAATGGCTTTACATGGCTAACAGCGCTAGAGGCTGTTCATCTGACAGAGAGAAAAGACACAATATGACAGGCTGGACAGCTTCCGGACAGGGATAAGAGGGAGAGAAGTAAAAGAGAGGGATGGAGAGATGTGAGAAGTGGAGGATACAGGCTAGCCAGTATACTGAAGACAGGAAAAGAGAGCGACAAACAATTGAGAGAGAGAGCGAGAGAGAGCGAGGGAGCGAGAACGAGGGGAGCGAAAGCGCGAGAGAACGAGCGAGCGAGCGCGCGAGAGAGAGAGCGAGCGCGAGAGAGAGAGAGAGAGAGAGCCAGGGAGCGAGAGAGAGAGAGCGCTAGAGAGAGCGAGCGCGCGAGAGAGAGAACGAGAGAGAGCGCGAGAGAGAGAGCGCCAGAGCAAGAAAGAGAGAGAGAGAGCGTAAGAAAGAGAGAGAGCGAGCGAGAGAGAGCGAGCGCGAGAGAGAGTGGGCGGGCGAGAGAGAGTGAGCGTGTATGATGCTGTACAGCACTGACGGTAAGGCCTGCCATTAAACTTTAATCACTCTGCTTTCCTATAAATACCTTTCCAATGATCTATGCATTATTCAATCCCTCTCAGGCCAACACACATCACACACACACCTGGGAGGAGACGTAAACAGAGTTCAGAGAAATGACTGCATATAAACATTTCAGGAAGATGACCTGTACGAGATTAGCTATCCAGGATGAGCGTGTGTGTGTGTGTGTGTGTGTGTGTGTGTGTGTGTGTGTGGCACCCCTAAATCTGGGTTGATAATGCTAACCACGCGGTAATTCAGCACCTGTGTCCTTACAGCAACACAAGCCCAACAATGGGTCTGCACTGCTCCCTTTGCTACAAGCCAGTTGAAGGGAATGGGGGAGTGAGAGAGAGAGAGAGAAAGAGGAATGGGGGAGTGAGAGAGAGAGAGAGAAAGAGGAATGGGGGAGTGAGAGAGAGAAAGAGGAATGGGGGAGTGAGAGAGAGAAAGAGGAATGGGGGAGTGAGAGAGAGAAAGAGGAATGGGGGAGTGAGAGAGAGAAAAAGGAGGAGAGGAGAAAAAAAATGAAGAAAAGTGGATGGGGAGAAAGGAGAAGGGGACCGGGAGAAAGGAGAAGGGGACCGGGAGAAAGGAGAAGGGGACCGGGAGAAAGGAGAAGGGGACCGGGAGAGTTGCAGTGAAAAAGAGGGGCTGATCGAGGGGAGAAAGGAGAAGGGGACCGGGAGAGTTGCAGTGAAAAAGAGGGGCTGATCGAGGGGAGGGAGAGAGAGTTAATGGAAGAGGATCTGCCACTGGGGTATTCTACCATGGGATGGGTGACAGAGAGGGGGAGGAGAGGAGAGGATGGAGGGGCCAGTTAATCTATGTTTTAAAAGGTTTCACTCCTCAGAGACCTTCACACACACCAACACTCTCCTACACCAACGACCCCATGCACTCTCACTGACACACACACAATTCTATCCATTACTTTAATCAATAGAACAGACCCAAGGCCAGAGAAGCCATGGTGATGTTTTCATCCAAAATAACATGCTAGCTAAGTAGCTACGATTTCAGACAAAAACCAGGGATTCAGGGAAAGGGATGTGTGTGATTCTGTTGTACAAAGTACAGTGCTTATGTACAGGCCAGCCACAAGGAGCAAATGAGATCAACCAGTCACAGCTGATAAAAGACAGAGGATGTCCTCTTTCCCCACACACACACACACACACACACACACACACACACACACACACACACACACACACACACAAATACTAATAGCATGGTGATATTTAAACAGACAGACAGATGTTCACCTTCACACACATTAAGACTGAAAGAATGGAAGCTGGTTTAATGCTGACTATAGTAGATTATCATTCTCTACATGTGGCTTGTTTGATCCCTTCATACATGGGTTGTTTTGTGAGAGCACACTCTGAGCTGAACTTTCCTTTGGGACAACACAGCTCCTCAAGACACACACACCCCTCTGGGACATATTGTGTGCGAAACGTGCTCTCACACACACAATTTTCACAGGGCTTTCATACTAAAGGCCCCTACCTAGTAATACACAAAAATATCATAAATGCACTGCTTGGCCAGTATTAGTGACTCACACACACAGGTTCCCCTAAGCAACACACACACACACACACACACACACACATCCAGGTGCACGCACACACAGTTGAGGGAAACCACATGCTTACTTGAGATAAATTGGCTCAAAGTTCAAAATGAACAGTGATGCAGGTACATAGAGGACAGGGCAGGTACATAGAGGACAGGGCAGGTACATAGAGGACAGGGCAGGTACATAGAGGACAGGGCAGGTACATAGAGGACAGGGCAGGTACATAGAGGACAGGGCAGGTACATAGAGGAAAGGGCAGGTACATAGAGGAAAGGGCAGGTACATAGAGGACAGGGCAGGTACATAGAGGACAGGGCAGGTACATAGAGGACAGGGCAGGTACATAGAGGACAGGGCAGGTACATAGAGGACAGGGCAGGTACATAGAGGAAAGGGCAGGTACATAGAGGACAGGGCAGGTACATAGAGGACAGGGCAGGTACATAGAGGAAAGGGCAGGTACATAGAGGACAGGGAAGGTACATAGAGGACAGGGAAGGTACATAGAGGACAGGGCAGGTACATAGAGGACAGGGCAGGTACATAGAGGACAGGGCAGGTACATAGAGGAAAGGGCAGGTACATAGAGGACAGGGCAGGTACATAGAGGACAGGGCAGGTACATAGAGGACAGGGCAGGTACATAGAGGACAGGGCAGGTACATAGAGGACAGGGAAGGTACATAGAGGACAGGGCAGGTACATAGAGGACAGGGAAGGTACATAGAGGACAGGGCAGGTACATAGAGGACAGGAAGGTACATAGAGGACAGGGCAGGTACATAGAGGACAGGGCAGGTACATAGAGGACAGGGAAGGTACATAGAGGACAGGGAAGGTACATAGAGGACAGGGCAGGTACATAGAGGACAGGGAAGGTACATAGAGGACAGGGCAGGTACATAGAGGACAGGGCAGGTACATAGAGGACAGGGAAGGTACATAGAGGACAGGGCAGGTACATAGAGGACAGGGAAGGTACATAGAGGAAAGGGCAGGTACATAGAGGACAGGGCAGGTACATAGAGGACAGGGCAGGTACATAGAGGACAGGGCAGGTACATAGAGGACAGGGAAGGTACATAGAGGACAGGGCAGGTACATAGAGGACAGGGAAGGTACATAGAGGACAGGGCAGGTACATAGAGGACAGGGAAGGTACATAGAGGACAGGGCAGGTACATAGAGGACAGGGAAGGTACATAGAGGACAGGGCAGGTACATAGAGGACAGGGAAGGTACATAGAGGACAGGGCAGGTACATAGAGGACAGGGCAGGTACATAGAGGACAGGGCAGGTACATAGAGGACAGGGCAGGTACATAGAGGACAGGGCAGGTACATAGAGGACAGGGCAGGTACATAGAGGACAGGGCAGGTACATAGAGGACAGGGCAGGTACATAGAGGACAGGGCAGGTACATAGAGGACAGGGAAGGTACATAGAGGACAGGGAAGGTACATAGAGGACAGGGCAGGTACATAGAGGACAGGGAAGGTACATAGAGGACAGGGCAGGTACATAGAGGACAGGGCAGGTACATAGAGGACAGGGCAGGTACATAGAGGACAGGGCAGGTACATAGAGGACAGGGCAGGTACATAGAGGACAGGGAAGGTACATAGAGGACAGGGCAGGTACATAGAGGACAGGGAAGGTACATAGAGGACAGGGCAGGTACATAGAGGACAGGGCAGGTACATAGAGGACAGGGCAGGTACATAGAGGACAGGGCAGGTCTACACAAGGAGAGAGGGAGGAGAAAACACAAAAAACCGACAGCGGGGAAATAGAGAGGTTGAAAAGAAACTCTTCAAATGTAATCTCACATTCCTGACTTGGGGTGGAGGGGAGAGAGCGAGAGAAGAGGGAGGGGTGGAGGAGAGAGCGAGAAAAGAGGGAGGGGTGGAGGAGAGAGAGAGCGAGAGAAGAGGGAGGGGTGGAGGAGAGAGAGAGCGAGAGAAGAGGGAGGGGTGGAGGAGAGAGAGAGCGAGAGAAGAGGGAGGGGTGGAGGAGAGAGAGAGCGAGAGAAGAGGGAGGGGTGGAGGAGAGAGAGAGCGAGAGAAGAGGGAGGGGTGGAGGAGAGAGAGAGCGAGAGAAGAGGGAGGGGTGGAGGAGAGAGAGAGAAAAGAGGGAGGGGTGGAGGAGAGAGAGAGAAAAGAGGGAGGGGTGGAGGAGAGAGAGAGCGAGAGAAGAGGGAGGGGTGGAGGAAAGAGAGAGCGAGGGAAGATGGAGGGGTGGAGGAAAGAGAGAGCGAGTGAAGAGGGAGGGGTGGAGGAAAGAGAGAGCGAGAGAAGAGGGAGGGGTGGAGGAAAGAGAGAGCGAGAGCGAGAGAAGAGGGAGGGGAGGAGGAAAGAGAGAGCGAGAGAAGAGGGAGGGGTGGAGGAAAGAGAGAGCGAGAGAAGAGGGAGGGGTGGAGGAAAGAGAGAGCGAGAGAAGAGGGAGGGGTGGAGGAGAGAGAGAGAGCGAGAGAAGAGGGAGGGGTGGAGGAGAGAGAGAGCGAGAGAAGAGGGAGGGGTGGAGGAGAGAGGGGGTAACAGGCGGTGTAAAGTGGGAGAGCGAGAGAAGAGGGAGGGGTGGAGGAAAGAGAGAGCGAGAGCGAGAGAAGAGGGGGGAGGAGGAAAGAGAGAGCGAGAGAAGAGGGAGGGGTGGAGGAGAGAGAGAGCGAGAGAAGAGGGAGGGGTGGAGGAAAGAGAGAGCGAGGGAAGATGGAGGGGTGGAGGAAAGAGAGAGCGAGGGAAGAGGGAGGGGTGGAGGAGAGACAGAGCGAGTGAAGAGGGAGGGGTGGAGGAAAGAGAGAGCGAGAGAAGAGGGAGGGGTGGAGGAAAGAGAGAGCGAGAGCGAGAGAAGAGGGAGGGGAGGAGGAAAGAGAGAGCGAGAGAAGAGGGAGGGGTGGAGGAAAGAGAGAGCGAGAGAAGAGGGAGGGGTGGAGGAAAGAGAGAGCGAGAGAAGAGGGAGGGGTGGAGGAGAGAGAGAGAGCGAGAGAAGAGGGAGGGGTGGAGGAGAGAGGGGTAACAGGCGGTGTAAAGTGGGAGAGCGAGAGAAGAGGGAGGGGTGGAGGAAAGAGAGAGCGAGAGCGAGAGAAGAGGGAGGGGTGGAGGAAAGAGAGAGCGAGAGAAGAGGGAGGGGTGGAGGAAAGAGAGAGCGAGAGAAGAGGGAGGGGTGGAGGAAAGAGAGAGCGAGAGAAGAGGGAGGGGTGGAGGAAAGAGAGAGCGAGAGAAGAGGGAGGGGTGGAGGAAAGAGAGAGCGAGAGAAGAGGAGGGGTGGAGGAGAGAGAGAGCGAGAGAAGAGGGAGGGGTGGAGGAGAGAGAGAGCGAGAGAAGAGGGAGGGGTGGAGGAGAGAGAGAGCGAGAGAAGAGGGAGGGGTGGAGGAGAGAGGGGTAACAGGCGGTGTAAAGTGGGAGAGCGAGAGAAGAGGGAGGGGTGGAGGAGAGAGAGAGAAAAGAGGGAGGGGTGGAGGAGAGAGAGAGAGCGAGAGAAGAGGGAGGGGTGGAGGAGAGAGAGAGAGCGAGAGAAGAGGGAGGGGTGGAGGAGAGAGGGGGGGGGGGGTAACAGGCGGTGGAAAGTGGGAGAGCGAGAACGTTTTAGGTGACACCAGGCGGCATTTGAATACTCAACAGCCGACCACACACACACACTAAGTATCAGCGAGGTGCAATTGGCACAGTAGTCTTTTTGTGACTTCCCATCCTCTAGAATTAGATATCTGTCCTCTCCAAAGCAGACAGATTCCCAGATAAAAATAGCCTGAAATATTCCAGTCCTCCTCCCACTCTACAGCCAGGCTTTGAGATAGAGGGTGAGTGTCATATTAGGGGTTAGCAGCCCAGTGTAAACCTGGTGAGGAGGGGGACATCCTCAAAAGGCACCTCACTTTCCAGTTCATTTCTGTACACCGTTAGCTAAACTAACACATTGGAGTCACACATACACAGACTTCTCATTCTCCACAGTTCACTCCTGTACACCAAAATCAGGCTAGGTCATGATGTCTGCACAACAGCTAGATGGGATCTTACGATAAGGATCAGTCCAAATGGGTTACTACAGTAAGGATCAGTCCAAATGGGTTATTACAGTAAGGATCAGTCCAAATGGGTTATTACAGTAAGGATCAGTCCAAATGGGTTACTACAGTAAGGATCAGTCCAAATGGGTTATTACAGTAAGGATCATTCCAAATGGGTTACTACAGTAAGGATCAGTCCAAATGGGTTACTACAGTAAGGATCATTCCAAATGGGTTACTACAGTAAGGATCAGTCCAAATGGGTTACTACAGTAAGGATCAGTCCAAATGGGTTACTACAGTAAGGATCAGTCCAAATGGGTTACTACAGTAAGGATCAGTCCAAATGGGTTATTACAGTAAGGATCAGTCCAAATGGGTTACTACAGTAAGGATCAGTCCAAATGGGTTATTACAGTAAGGATCATTCCAAATGGGTTACTACAGTAAGGATCAGTCCAAATGGGTTACTACAGTAAGGATCAGTCCAAATGGGTTATTACAGTAAGGATCAGTCCAAATAGGTTACTACAGTAAGGATCATTCCAAATAGGTTACTACAGTAAGGATCAGTCCAAATAGGTTATTACAGTAAGGATCAGTCCAAATAGGTTACTACAGTAAGGATCAGTCCAAATAGGTTATTACAGTAAGGATCAGTCCAAATGGGTTACTACAGTAAGGATCAGTCCAAATGGGTTATTACAGTAAGGATCAGTCCAAATGGGTTACTACAGTAAGGATCAGTCCAAATGGGTTATTACAGTAAGGATCAGTCCAAATAGGTTACTACAGTAAGGATCAGTCCAAATGGGTTACTACAGTAAGGATCAGTCCAAATGGGTTATTACAGTAAGGATCAGTCCAAATAGGTTACTACAGTAAGGATCAGTCCAAATAGGTTATTACAGTAAGGATCAGTCCAAATAGGTTACTACAGTAAGGATCAGTCCAAATAGGTTACTACAGTAAGGATCAGTCCAAATAGGTTACTACAGTAAGGATCAGTCCAAATAGGTTACTACAGTAAGGATCAGTCCAAATAGGTTACTACAGTAAGGATCAGTCCAAATAGGTTACTACAGTAAGGATCAGTCCAAATGGGTTACTACAGTAAGGATCAGTCCAAATGGGTTACTACAGTAAGGATCAGTCCAAATGGGTTACTACAGTAAGGATCAGTCCAAATGGGTTATTACAGTAAGGATCAGTCCAAATGGGTTACTACAGTAAGGATCAGTCCAAATGGGTTATTACAGTAAGGATCAGTCCAAATGGGTTATTACAGTAAGGATCAGTCCAAATAGGTTACTACAGTAAGGATCAGTCCAAATGGGTTACTACAGTAAGGATCAGTCCAAATGGGTTAATACAGTAAGGATCAGTCCAAATGGGTTACTACAGTAAGGATCAGTCCAAATGGGTTACTACAGTAAGGATCAGTCCAAATGGGTTACTACAGTAAGGATCAGTCCAAATGGGTTACTACAGTAAGGATCAGTCCAAATGGGTTACTACAGTAAGGATCAGTCCAAATGGGTTACTACAGTAAGGATCAGTCCAAATGGGTTACTACAGTAAGGATCAGTCCAAATGGGTTACTACAGTAAGGATCAGTCCAAATGGGTTATTACAGTAAGGATCAGTCCAAATAGGTTACTACAGTAAGGATCAGTCCAAATGGGTTACTACAGTAAGGATCAGTCCAAATGGGTTATTACAGTAAGGATCAGTCCAAATGGGTTACTACAGTAAGGATCAGTCCAAATAGGTTACTACAGTAAGGATCAGTCCAAATGGGTTACTACAGTAAGGATCAGTCCAAATGGGTTACTACAGTAAGGATCAGTCCAAATGGGTTATTACAGTAAGGATCAGTCCAAATAGGTTACTACAGTAAGGATCAGTCCAAATGGGTTACTACAGTAAGGATCAGTCCAAATGGGTTACTACAGTAAGGATCAGTCCAAATAGGTTACTACAGTAAGGATCAGTCCAAGTGGGTTATTACAGTAAGGATCAGTCCAAATGGTGTTATTACAGTAAGGATCAGCCCAAATGGTGTTATTACAGTAAGGATCAGTCCAAATGGGTTACTACAGTAAGGATCAGTCCAAATGGTGTTATTACAGTAAAGATCAGCCCAAATGGTGTTATTACAGTAAGGATCAGCCCAAATGGTGTTATTATAGTAAGGACCAGTCTAAATGTGTTATTACAGTAAGGACCAGTCCAAATGGGTTATTACAGTAAGGATCAGCCCAAATGTGTTATTACAGTAAGGACCAGTCCAAATCTGTTCTCACAGTAAGGACCAGTCCAAATCTGTTCTCACAGTAAGGACCAGTCCAAATCTGTTCTCACAGTAAGGACCAGTCCAAATCTGTTCTCACAGTAAGGACCAGTCCAAATCTGTTCTCACAGTAAGGATCGGTTAGAATGGGTTCTCACAGTAAGGATCGGTTAGAATGGGTTCTCACAGTAAGGATCAGTCAGAATGGGTTCTCACAGTAAGGATCAGTCCAAATGGGATTTTACAGTAAGGATCAGTCCGAATGGGTTCTTACAGTAAGGATCAGTCAGAATGGATTCTTACAGTAAGGATCAGTCAGAATGGATTCTTACAGTAAGGATCAGTCAGAATGGATTCTTACAGTAAGGATCAGTCAGAATGGATTCTTACAGTAAGGATCAGTCAGAATGGATTCTTACAGTAAGGATCAGTCAGAATGGATTCTTACAGTAAGGATCAGTCAGAATGGATTCTTACAGTTAAGGATCAGTCAGAATGGTATTTTACATTAAGCATCAGCCCAAATGGTATTTTACAGTAAGGATCAGTCCAAATGGTATTTTACAGTAAGGATCAGTCCAAATGGTATTTTACAGTAAGGATCAGTCCAAATGGTATTTTACAGTAAGGATCAGTCCAAATGGTATTTTACAGTAAGGATCAGTCCAAATGGGATTCTACAGTAAGGATCAGTCCAAATGGGATTTTACAGTGTGATCCACACAACATGACCAGAACCACAATGTTAATATGATAGATTAACAGTGTGAGTTACACCGTGCTATAAATGGAAACAAACACCACACCAGGTTAGTATTTGGAGAGTGTGTGTGTGAGGTGGTATCAGCTGGGTCAGGGTCAACCCAGGTCTGTGCAGGGTCGTGGCTGGTGTAATGTGTGATGTGAGGCTGGGTCAGGGTCAACCCAGGTCTGTGCAGGGTCGTGGCTGGTGTAATGTGAGGCTGGATGGAGCAGCAGAGTTATTTAGAGGAGCTAATCTGTCTGTTTCGGTCTGATGTGAGCCGGGGATCACTGTTACCTGATCGCTCTCTCTCTCTCCGTCTGTGTGTGTGTGTGTGTCTGGCGTCAAGCTCAGATCAGTTTCAGTGGCACAGTCAGTGCTGTGAGGAGAAAGGAGCAGCGATACACTAGACATACACACTAACAAATAACACACATGCCTTCTCTGTCAAATGAATAAACACTCTCTCACACACTTTCTGTGTCTCATATGTAATACATAGTCACCACACCTTTGTAACATGTTGGCTCTGTAAAATAGTGATCTTATATTACACACCCACACAGCTGAGTAACAGTGCAGGTCGGGCCAGGCAGCTTGCCACACCCTGCTTGGTTCCACTGAACCAGACATGATCATCACCGGAGATGATGGCCTCTCTCTCTCTCTCTCTCTCTCTCTCTGTGTGTGTGAGAGAGATAGATACACTGTCTGTCTGTCTCTATGTGAGAGAGATAGATACACTGTCTGTCTGTCTCTATGTGAGAGAGATAGATACACTCTGTCTGTCTCTATATGAGAGAGAGATAGAGACAGACAGACAGAGTGTATCTATGTGAGAGAGAGATAGAGACAGACAGACAGAGTGTATCTATGTGAGAGAGAGATAGAGACAGACAGACAGAGTGTATCTATGTGAGAGAGAGATAGAGACAGACAGACAGAGTGTATCTATGTGAGAGAGAGATACAGACAGACAGACAGACAGACAGAGTGTATCTATGTGAGAGAGGGTTGTGTTTTCCTCCAGTGTGAAATGCAGCACAGACGGCAACTATTAACTTTCTAAAGCAGGAATGTGGGAGGTCCAGGACCTCCCATAAAAAGCTGTGTGTCTGTGTGTGTGTGGGGTGGGGGTGGGGGGGATTATGGTGCAGAACACATGTGTCACTGCATCCTCCACCGATATCAACCCTTCGTAGATGATTTCTAATCCATGACCTTCTCCATCCTAGTAGCCAATACTGGGACCATGACGCCAAACGGTCAGTATGGGGATATGGCCTATTGGACCACTTGGCCCAACTTATAACAGTCTGTGTGTGTGGATCACACACACCAACAGATCCCGAAGGCACGGTTAGGCTGATAACAGACAATTACAGTGCAGTTTAAATGGAGCAAATCCCTCCTGTTTCTCTCAGGCTCTGACCACACACAGCTGTTAGAACCACCTATAACGCTCTATAGACTAGGTCTCATGTGGGGGAAATGGACCGTGAGAGTCGACCACACACCATCAAGTGGTCAAGCGTAAAACTTTGAGGGCCAGTCAAGGGCAGAGTAGGGCTGAGGGCTAGGGGCCTCACAATAAGATATTATCACAATGTTTAGGTGCCGGTACGATATGTGTTGTGATTTTCACGATTCTATATGTATCGCAATTCGGTACTATGATATTATTGCGATTCGATGTTCCAAACATGCTGCTCACCATACATCTACTGCAGGAGGACAAGAGAGAGTCATGAGAAAACAAGTTTTGATCAGTCATGGAAATAAAAGTGCTGAAAATAAATTGGCTCCATCTAAAAACAAATCTGAGAACAAGCTATGAAGAATGACACCGGAGTTTTGGTGCAGGTACTGCCAACCCGTGCAAAAATAATATTGCGATATTGTCATAACGATTTTCGCATGCCAAAAATATCTATTATTTAGAACGCAAGTACAGGTATTCGGACATGGTCCAGAGCGAGGGACAGAGCGAGGTACAGTCTCTCCTCTTGTCAAAGCAGCCTCCAAACCCTGAGCTGCTCTGCTTCATTATGAGTACAATGAGAGGTCCCACTAGCCCCACTAGAGGTCGACCGATTAATTAGGGCCGATTTCAAGTTCATAACAATCGGTAATCCGCATTTTTGGATGCCGATTATGGCCGATTACATTGCAATCCACGAGGAGACTGTGTAGCAGGCTGACCACCTGCAGCAAGGAGCCAAGGTAAGTTGCTAGCTAGCATTAAACTTATCTTATAAAAAACAATCAATCTTAACATAATCGCTAGTTAACCTAGTAATATCATCAACTATGTGTAGTTAACTAGCTTGTCCTGCATTGCATATACTCAGTGCGGTGCTTGTTCATTTATCACCGAATCACAGCCTACTTCGCCAAACGGGTGATGATTTAACAAAAGCACAATCGTTGCACTAATGTACCCAAACATAAACATCAATGCCTTTCTTAAAATAAATACACAAGTATAAACCTCCATACACAAGTATTAAACCTCCATATTTAGTTAAAATAAATTCATGTTAGCAGGTAATATTAATTAGGGAAATTGTGTTGCTTCTCCTGCATTCAGTGCAAGCAGAGTCAGGGTATATGCAGCAGTTTGGGCCGCCTGGCTCGATGCAAACTGCGTGAAAACCATTTCTTCTTAACAAAGACCACAATTAATTTGCCAGAATTTTACATAATTATGACATTACATTGAAGGTTGTGCAATGTAACAGCAATATTTAGACTTATGGATGCCACCCGTTCAATAAAATACAGAACGGTTCTGTATTTCACTAAAATAATAAATGTTTTGTTTTCGAAATTATAGTTTCTGGATTTGACCATATTAACTTCTCTAGGGTAGGGGGCAGCATTTGGAATTTTGGATGAAAAGCGTGCCCAAATTAAACTTCCTTCTACTCAGGCCCAGAAGATAGGATATGCATATAATTGGTAGATTTGGATAGAAAACACTCTATAGTTTCCAAAACTGTTAAAATAGTGTCTGTGCGTATAACATAACTGATTTAGAAGGCGAAAACCTGAGAAAAATCCATTCAGGACGTAGGATTTTTTCTCTATTTTTTTTCTATTCAATGCCATTACAGTATCCATTGACTTAGGACTCAAATTGCAGTTACTATGCCTTCCACTAGATGTCAACAGTCTTTAGAAATTGTTTCAAGCTTGTATTCGGAAAAATGAGGGAGTAAGAGCAGTCTGAATGAGTGGACCCTGCCGTGTCACAGAGCTTTTTCATGCGCACGACCGAGAGAGTGCCTTTCTTGTTTATCCTTTATATTGACAACGTTATTGTCCGGGTGAAATATTATCGATTATTTAGGCTAAAAACAACCTGAGGATTGATTATGAACATCGTTTGACATGTTTCTACGAACTTTACTATTTTGATTTTTTTGTCTGCCTGTTGTGACTGCGTTTGAGCCTGTGGATTACTGAAGAAAATGCGAACAAAATGGAGGTTTTGGGATATAAAGAGACTTCATCGAACAAAAGGAACATTTATTGAATAAATGAATGTCTTCTGAGTGCAACCATATGAAGATCATCAAAGGTAAGTGATTAATTTTCTCTCTATTTCTGACTTGTGTAACTCTTCTACTTGGCTGGTTACTGTTTGTAATGATTTGTCTGCTGGGGTATGTTCTCAAATAATCGTAAGGTATGCTTTCACAGTAAAGCCTTTTTAAAATCTGACACCGTGGTTGGATTCACAAGAAGTTCATCTTTAAACCTATGTAAAATAGTTGTATCTTTTCTGAATAATTATAATGAGTATTTCTGTATTTGAATTTTGTGCTCTGCAATCTCACTGGACGTTGGCCAGATGGGACGCTAGCGTCCCACATACCCTGGAGAGGTTAATGACCAAAGGCTCGAATTTCTGTGTGTTTATTATATTATACCTAAGTCTGATTATGATGTTTGATAGAGCTGTCTGACTGAGAGGTGGTAGGCAGCAGCAGGCTCGTAAGCATTAATTCAAACAGCACTTTCCTGCGTTTGCCAGAAGCTCTTCGCAATGCTTGAAGCATAGCGCTTTTAATGACTTCAAGCCTATCAACTCCGGAGATTAGGCTGGCAACACTAAAGTGCCTAGAGGTCGACCGATTATGATTTTTCAACGCCGACACCGATTAATATGACTATTTTTTTTATTTGTAATAATGACAATTACAACAATACTGAATGAACACTTATTTTAACTTAATATAATACATCAATAAAAATCTATTTAGCCTCAAATAAATAATGAAACATGTTCAATATGGTTTAAATAATGCAAAAACAAAGTGTTGGAGAAGAAAGTAAAAGTGCAATATCTTCTTTGCTCAGAACATGAGAACATAAGGAACCACCAGCTTTCATTTAACATGAGTCTTCAATATTCCCAGGTAAGAATTTTAGGTTGTAGTTATTATAGGACTATTTCTCTTGCATCCCTGGGTCAGTAGTAGTCATATTACTGGTACCTAATCATTATCACCACCCTTGATCTCATACCCAACCCCAGGCAGGTGATACGGTGCCTTATCAACAGGTCCAGGACCTGTCTTCCTGTGTCATGTTGGTTCTATTCTATCTAGTAGTAATAGCTAACCACGGACAAAGCCTGATTTCAGATCAGTTGACCTAATGTAACCTCTCAGATAATACAATTTGTGCTAAATCAAATGACCAAACACTACCATCAATTGATTGGCACTTATTGAAAATCAGGAAATAGACTATTTGTCCATTTTCATTATAAATATAAAACACTTATGCTATATTCTTGATAGAGTTCCTGATTTTCAGGCCTGAATAAAATAGTAATTCCTTATTACTCAGGATGGAAAAAGCACAGCATCAACAGATTAGTGTCTGGTAACATTAAACACATAGCGAGCAGGCAGAGTATTATTTATTGTTATTTAACCAGGTAGGCCAGTTGAGAACAAGTTCTCATTTACAACTGTGACCTGGCCAAGATAAAGTAAAGCAGTGCGACAAAAACAACAGAGTTACACAAACAAACGTACAGTCAATAACACAATAGAAAATAAAGATTTTTCTATTTATGTACAGTGTGTGTAGAAGAGTAGGGAGGTAAGGCAATAAATAGGCCATAGAGGGGAAATAATTACAATTTAGCATTAACACTGGAGTGATAGATGTGCAGATAATGAAGTGCAAGTAGAGATACTGGGGTGCAAAAGAGCAAGAGGATAAATAATATGGGGATGAGGTAGTTGGGTGTGCTATTTACAGATTGGCTGTGTACAGGTACAGTGATCAGTAAGCTGCTCTGACAGCTGATGCGTAAAGTTACAGAGGGAGATATAAGTCTCCAGCTTCAGTGATTTTTGTCATTCGTTTCAGTCATTGGCAGCAGAGAACTGGAAGGAAAGGCGGCCAAAGGAAGTGTTGGCTTTGGGGATGACCATTGAAATATACCTGCTGGAGCGCGTGCTACGGGTGGGTATTGCTATGGTGACCAGAGTGTTGGAGGCTATTTTGTAAATGACATCGCTGAAGTCAAAGATTGGTAGGAGAGTATGTTTGGCAGCATGAGTGAAGGAGGCTTTGTTGCGAAATAGGAAGCCGATTCTAGATTTAATTTTGGATTGGAGATGTTTAAGTCTAAAAGGAGAGTTTACAGTCTAACCAGACACCTAGGTATTTGTAGATAAAAAAGCTTAGAGAACAGATCATCTCTATCTACAAACTATTAGATTGCTATATCCTATTTATAACATTCTCATTCTGGAAATGAACATAGATTGTAATGAGTGAAGAGGCATTTGTTAAGGGTTAAAACTCCTAACCAGGCCTACAGAGCACAGCAACAGGACAACTGGAGAGTGAGTGAGAGATAAAGGCCTGCTGGGATTAAAGCCTCATAATAATGTGACTATTTGAAGTCTCTATTATTAGGGCAGATTTGTGGTTAGATAATGCCTCGGTTAAAGGTCAACTGTGTTTGTCAACACGGTTAATTGGAGAGCGAAGGAGTGGGACTTGCACAAGCACGGACACACACACAAGGTCGACACACTTTCAAGTGAACGCGAACACAAACCCAACAACAGCACTTTATGCACGTGTACATGACACCGCTCAAACACACTCGCTCTGGTATACACACATCCAAAACACACACACTAGTCTTGGGTACACACACACACTTCCCAACACAGAACCAAACAAACACTCTAGTAAAAGGGCCACTTCTGGTGGGACGTGGTGATGTCATCAGCCCCCTCCTCAGGGCTGTTTCTCTGGGGTAGGGGTGTACTGGAATGTGGCAGAAAGGGAAGGGGGTGGAGGTTAGAGAGGTTAGGGAGGAGAGCAGAGGCCATGGGGCTCACACAGTCTGTCCATCAGGCACTACAGAACAGGCATGGCTCTATATAAGCCACAGAGCCACTACAGAACAGGCATCACCGTTGTGTTGTACACAAAACCAAATTATTCTTGGGAGAGAACACCCCCATAAGATAAGAGAGGCCTGCTTCATCTCAAGTCCCTGTGATGTCAGGCATAGCCTTTATTTTAGTGAAATAAAAAAAAATATGCAGAGTTGGCATTAAATGTGACTGAGCTTCCTGATGCTGTATGTATGGGGGAAGTTGGTTAGTTATGTGCTTCACAACATGCAAGAGAGAGCAGGAACAAACTTATGCCAGAATTTCAGGAATGAGCTGACTTAACTAGCTTGATGGTCCCTGTTTGACCTATTTGGAATCCCCATATAATCATGGCCTCTTTTTACAGTGTCATCGTTCACAGTTGCTCACCTTTGATAGGCCTCAGACTACAAACCAGCTGACACATTGACTGCAGCCACATGTGTTGCATACTTGATACAAAGCGCATATTTATGATTAGCTTGAGTTGATCATACTATTGAAGGTGAGATCACCAAATCTATGATCTTTTGTCACATTAGGCCAATATCACGTTACATCTCAAAACAACATCTTTGGAACAAGTGCAAAAACGAAACATGCTAAACTTCTTCACTAATTAGACAGGAGATTTTGCTTATACTACTTGACTATAGACCTACACAACATCTAAGATAAACCAGTCAGGGATGACATGATTATCAGTCACCTTCAATATGAAAGCGTGCCGCTGATAGTGAAATGATACTAATCTAGCACACAGCAAAGATATACAAATTCTGACCACTTCCTCTTCCGATGCCGTACAGTACAAACCCACCTGCACCAGATATCGACACGGGCCATTCACACAGACACCGTGAAGTCAGGCATCGCACTGTGTGAAAGCCGCAGGGCCGGAGTACAGCTACAGTTCACTTCACGCTCTTGAGTAAAAACAGTAAAAACAGTCATGGACAATTCTCGTTCATTCGTTTCAGTTTGAGTGGTAGCGTTTGTTTGTACAGTGATTGAGTCAGTGCGGAGTGGACAGATGCATTAACATGGGAATTACGTGGATCGGTGGGCGTGAATGAAGTGAAGGGTGCGGTCATCCTGACCCATTAAAGAAGCCGAGCCATGATGGATAGTGTAGATAGAATGGCGGTGTGGCAGATGTACAGTGGAAGTCGGAAGTTTACATACACTTAGGTTGGAGTCATTAAAACTTGTTTTTCAACCACTCCACAAATTTCTTGTGAACATACTATAGTTTTGGCAAGTCGGTTAGGATATCTACTTTGTGCATGACACAAGTAATCTTTCCAACAATTGTTTACAGACAGATTATTTCACTGTATCACAATTCCAGTGGGTCACTTAGTCACACACTAAGTTGACTGTGCCTTTAAACAGCTTGGCTAATTCCAGAAAATTATGTCATGGCTTTCGAAGCTTCTGATAGGCTAATTGACATTTGAGTCAATTGGAGGTGTAGCTGTGGATGCATTTCAAGGCCTATCTTCAAACTCAGTGCCTCTTTGCTTGACATCATGGAAAAAAAAAAAAAGACATCAGGAAAAAAGATTTGTAGACCTCCACAAGTCTGGATCATTATTGGGAGCAATTTCCAAATGCCTGAAGGTACCACGTTCATCTGTACAAACAATAGTACGCAAGTATAAACACCATGGGACCACGCAGCCGTCATACCGCTCAGGAAGAAGACATGTTCTGTCTCCTAGAGATGAACATACTTTGGTGAGAAAAGTGCAAATCAACCCCAGAACAACAGCAAAGGACCTTGTGAAGATCGACATAACACCAAAAGGCTGCTCAGCAAGGAAGAAGCCACTGCTCCAAAACCGGCATAAAAAAAAAAGCCAGACTACGGTTTGCAACTGCACATGGGGACAAAGATTGTGCTTTTTGGAGAAATGTCCTCTGGTCTGATGAAACAAAAATAGAACTGTTTGGCCTTAATGACCATCGTTATATTTGGAGGAAAAAGGGGAGGCTTGCAAGCCGAAGAATACCATCCGAACCGTGAAGCACAGGGATGGCAGCATCATGTTGTGGGGGTGCTTTGCTGCAGGAGGGACTGGTGCACTTCACAAAATAGATAGCTTCATGAGGAAGGGAAATTATGTGGATATATTGAGGCAATATCTCAAGACATCAGTCAGGAAGTTAAAGCTTGGTCGCAAATGGGTCTTCCAAATGGACAATGACCCCAAGCACACTTCCAAAGTTGTGGCAAAATGGCTTAAGGACAACAAAGTCAAGGTATTGGAGTGGCCATCACAAAGCCCTGACCCCATCCTATAGAAAATGTGTGGGAAGAACTGAAAAAGCATGTGCAAGCAAGGAGGCCTACAAACCTGACTCAGTTATACCAGCTCTGTCAGGAGGAATGTGCCAAAATTCATCCAACTTATTGTGGGAAGCTTGTGAAAGGCTACCCAAAACATTTGACCCAAGTTAAACAATTTAAAGGCAATGCTACCAAATACTAATTGAGTGTATGTAAACTTCTGACCTACTGGGAATGTGATGAAATAAATAAATTATTAAATAATTCTCTCTACTATTATTCTTACATTTCACATTCTTAAAATAAATTGCTGATCCTAACTGACCTAAAACAGAGAATTTTTACTAGGATTAAATGTCAGGAATTATGAAAAACTGAGTTTAAATGTGTTTGGCTAAGGTGTATGTAAACCTCCCGACTTCAACTGTATATAGGTCTGGAAACAAGTTCATACATTGTAGTGCCGGCATGTGTTTTTAAAGAGAAACAAATGTAACAATGCAATGGTTGCTGCACCTTTGATGATTTCCATAAAACAGTTTCCCAACTGGCATAACCAGTTGACTCCCCTGCCAGATTTAATACTGGCTCACAATATAGATTTTTTTATTAAATGAATTAACTTGATTGGTTGGTTGTATTGTCTCCTGTTATGGAACATAATTGGTTATATCACCATTACATGGTAAATAACAAGCACATAGCCTACAGTTGAGAAGTCCGCAATTTGGCAAATATGAAATAGCTGATGTGGAGTTGCGGCGGTCAGCGAGACGCATCTATAGCCATAGGCCAATCGCAATATTTCAAAATTAAATTGTGGGATAAACACAAAAGTCACATATAGTCCAAATGATTTAAGTGCATAGTATAGTTTATTCCCGTTAGTAGGATACACCAGGACTAATATATTGGCATTAATGGAGAGTGTCGACCATATCTCTGGTGAGTGGGCATATTCACTGTCTTTATCATTGGGCGAGTCAGTGCAACTGGAAAGTTGATTACAATAATTTCCTCTTCAATTGTAGATAGAAGTCATATTGTACAATTTGTCTCCCCTTTTCGTAGGCCTAGATTAGATGGTTACATTGAAGACAATGTTGTTTTTATTGATTTCAGTTTGTCAGTGTCAGCAGAGTAGCCTAGGCCTAACCTGCAATTTGTGTAGTAGACTATTAAAAGATTCTGATGTCTCCAGACATGTAAAGTGTTGTAGAATTGCATGAAATGTGTTTATCAGCTAGGGCTGAGCTGCTTCCCCAAAGGTGAAACTCCAGCGCCACCTATGATGCGGTGTATTTCATTGTTTGTTTACGGTCGGACTCAGATAGTTGGTCTGTTTTGTCAGCGGCCCAGTCACTTTTACTCATCCCCAGACATCTGCCTTCATCACTGATCATTACTAAAGTGAAAGCGAGATTAACGTTTAATTATTGCTTGAAATATGCCTAAAGCGTTATTGTAAATTGCAAACATCAGAAACGACAGGATGTATTCTAACGTCTTGGGATTCGTCAAAGCCTCCACCTTCGAGAATGACAGTCCATTGAAACGTTCACCCGTCTCTCTAGCTCCGCGGCCTTCATAACTAACCAAGCATGGCGTTCTCGCAAAGTAAACAAAACAAATTATTCACTTGCATTTTCACTGCTCTAACTAAATCTATGTGTTGTGCGAATGACAACTTAATCTGAACGGTGAATTAAGAGTGAATTTGGCCGATTTAAGATGCTTCGAAAACTTGTCCATATACTTTCTACGAACAAGTGAGGGGAAAATCACAACATGGATTCCGCAACATTCCACGGCTGGGTCCGTGCACAGTTACTTTGCAGAACTTATTGAAGCACGATACAAACAAAGCACGAATTAATCAGATTTCGATTATGACAGGTTCATACATAAAACAGCAGCATTTGACGTTTCTGAGAAAATAGACCCTAAAGGTGGCCACATATTTAAAAGCTATGTCGACCAAACAGCCGAGAAATACAAATTTGACGGGATGCATAGGATGACAAACAAGCAACACCTTGTAAATGACCAAATTAAACAAAACTCTTAAAACAACACCGGTAGATAGGTCTAATCTTCCATAAAGTGTCCGGTTCATATGATTCACCACAACTCAACCAAAAGTTTAATTTCCTTTTCGAGTATTAAAAGTGGATGTCCGCTTGCAAAAGCTTCCATTTTGAATGTCTCACTAAAGCAACTCAACTTCAGCTACATCAACAGGTCGACAATCAATCCACATCGACATATTCCCAGCAAACTAGACACAGTAAGTATAAACAACACTTTTGCATCAACTTCAGTTGTATCAACTTATCAAACATAACTGGAGAACGTGTTGAATACTGTATAGCTACAATGCAATGAACTCAAGTCAACCAGCTAACTGTCAAATGCACGGCTAATGTTAGCAAGCTAACCAGCTAGTTAAATGTATTTAACAACCTGTATGACTTTTGTTCACCACTTAATAATTGACAACAGACCGAACAACTGGCGAAGACAACCAGCAAGTTCATGATCAAGTTCATCCAGACAAAAGTGGTCGACTTGTGTTTTGCACAAACTTACCCGAATCTCCGGGGGTTTTCATTTTGAGTGTTGCAGGATAGTTTACGTTAGCTAGCGAGCTTGGTGGATCTCAAGTCAGTAGCGTTTGTGGAAGGAAAAGTCGTCTCCCTCTGAGCCCTTCCTTTGGTTCGGAATGGAACAACGAGGGGGGGAACAGGCTAACGTTAAACTTTCCACGGTTGCTCCACTCGCGGGCCCCTTTGCTTCCACTTTCTTTCCCAATAGCCCCTTCCTCAACTGTAGCGATCGGGGTAACGTTACTTTCCCCGAATCGCAGTCAGTTGATGTAGTTCACTGCTGTTTGTCCCACAGCAACTTCGCCTTGTCCTGTTCGAGGTGCAGCGGAACACGGTCAACCGTCCTGACAAGCACACGAACCGAAAACCCGTATCTTTCCTTGTTTGCATATACTTTCACGAACTGTCGAGTTCTTTACTCCATCTCAATCGCATCTTCCCCGTTGTTTGACATATTGTCGCTAAAATAACCGTTCTGTAGAATAGCAGTCGTCCTCTCTTTAGACTTTCTTTCTTCCTCCACTCACTAACATTCTGTACTCTGTGGCTACTCTTTCTCCTCCCCCTGGTTCCTCTCTCGGGTGTCGTGTTTCGCTCTCTCCTCACGGGGCCGCCCACACGGACAGGGGGGCTCTAAGGGGCGGGTCACACCCACTCACCACGAGCCAGGGTGGCGTCACTGCTGCAGCACGCGGCGTCGCCATAGAGACCGCCACAGCGACACTGCCGTGGTGACATCATATCCGTGTCCTACGATTCTAGAGGAGAGAAGACCGTCATCACGTCCTTTTACGTCAATAGCAGGTACTTTCTTCTAATTATCTATTTTCATTTAATGGTAATTATATCTATTGATGTGGCCAGATTATTAAACCACTGTACAAATGCACAAGGCATTATAACACTAAACTCTGAGCATATTGCAACAGGAACTAAACCAAACTTATGCACACTTCCCCCTCTATTTCACATGGTCTACTACACCTCCCTGCTGAATTTGGTGGCAGTGATGGGATATTCCCTGGCCACCTGCGGTCTCAGGAGAAAGTATTGCATATATACAACCTGGTGTCTTGTCACTCAGGCACTAGTCTGTGGCACTGATGCAGAACTGTCACATTGTCAACAAGTGCATGTGAGAGAGGTGGCATCATACATGGCAGGTGAAGTGTGTCTCATGAGCCCTATGTACAACCCCAGCTGCTCATAAGAACAGTACAGTAAAGGGTCATCTAGTGTGTGTGTGTGTGTGTGTGTGTGTGTGACACAGACCAATGCGCAGGGACATCAACAGGATAACACTGCAATGTAAAACACATTTAACGACCCCTCTTCCCATGGTGTGATTTGCAAACAGGATCTCTCTGTCCTCCACTAGCTATTCTTCAGGAGGACAGGAAACTCACTCTGTTTTCCCAGATAAGCATCAGAGTGCTGGATGCAGCATTCCCAAATCCAGGAAATGGCGAGCACCATCCCGTCCTGTCTCGTCCTGAACAGAAGGGCCAGGCTAATGTTTTCCCACGCCCAGACTCCCTGTCAACCACATCTAGGGGAACATTAGCCATTGCATTGTTTTCTCGCCCCCCCCTTTCACTTTCTGTCTCTCTCTCGCGCTCCCTCTCTGTCCTCACTCACTTTCTCTGCCTTTGTCGCTCTAGTCTTATCTCTTTCAGTTTCATTCTGTTGTCCTCTTTGTCCATCCACCTCTCCTCCTATCTCCATATCGCTCTTTCATTTGAAGAGCACTTCAGCATCCCCCAAGCTCTTCACAGAGGAAGTATCGTTGGAGAGAGAAGCGAGAGATGAAGAATAAAGAAAAAGAGTGAGTCAGGGATGAGACATGAAATTAAACCATTAAAACGGTGGAGAACAAATGGCCTTTCTGTCCATCTATCAATTGCTCACGTGTGTGTGTGTGCATTCATGTGTACGAGTGTCCACCCCCTTTTAAAAGGTGCTCTATGGTAATCCAAGTAGAGGAGATGACATTTTCATAGAAATCTACAGCACAGTACATTCTGAACACTGATAAACACACAGTGCCTCCCTCCCACCCTCCCCTTTATGAATGATAAACAAGAGAGGGAGGAGGACGACAGAGGTGGGAGAGAGGATGGGAGGGAGGGAGGGAGGGAGGGAGGAGGACAGGGGTGGGAGGGAGGAGGACCTGGGTTGGAGAGATGGGTTGAGGGAAGGAGTGAAGGAGGGGTGGGAGGGGAGGAGGACAGTGGTAGAGGGTGGGGGAGGAGGACTCCCACCCACCCTCCACCCCATCCTCCTCCCTGTCCTCCTCCACTCTCCCACCCCATCCTCCACCCCTGTTCTCCTCCACCCTCCCTCCCCTCTCTCTCACTCCATCCTCCTCCCTCCCACCCTCCACCCCTGTCCTCCTCCCTACCCCTGTCCTCCTCCCTACCCCTGTCCTCCTCCCTCCCACCCTCCACCCCTGTCCTCCTCCCCTTCTGTTTGTCATCTCTCTCTCTCTCCCCCCACTCTTTTCTATTCACTCTTTCCCATACCCTCCACTTCTCTCACTCCATCTTCATCCTCTTCTCCTGCCACGACCCTCTCCTCCCCTCTCTCCCTTTTCAATTCAATGTGCTTTATTGGCATGAAATACAGGTAAATATTGCCAAAGCAAAAGAGTTTGTGTTCTTTTTCTCTCCCACTCCACCCTCTGTTGCTGTGCCATCACCCCCCTTACACCTCTTTCTTATTCTTCCTCTCATTCTGTTCCTCGCCGCCTCTCCCTTGCCTACCTCGTCTTTTCTCCCTCTCTCTCCATCCCTCAGTCTTTCTCTCATGTCAAGTTTGAAGTCTTACAATGCTGTCAAGGTTATGTACTTGTGTGAACTACATAATGCATTACTCACATTCTCCAGACTGTTTTTACATAAAACCCACTGATCATGTTTCATAACAACTGTTGAATTCAAAGTCAACAGGACTTGTCATATTTTTAATTACAGCTTGTCAATATAAAAGCACAAGGACTGCCAATGACATTCATGCCAATATCACGAGAGTCCTGTTTCTATCAGGTGAATAATGTGTGGGGGGAAAAAATCAATGAGTAGCAATTCAATGCTAATACTTTTTCCGATGTTACCTAATATTTGTTTTCACAACTTTGTTATTATGTAGTAACATACATTCTACCAGTGGTTTGTTGTGTTGACTGGCTGGATAGATCACGTCTCTCTTTGGGCAGTGGAAACACATTGGTCCAGTCTCTTGGATGAAATCCTGCTTGAAGGTTCCCTGGATGCTGCTCTTGGTTGTGTACTGATGTATCTCTATTGATATTCCATGACAAAGTGTTCTCAGCCACGGTTACTCTTAAGGACGTGTTCATCTGAAAGAGTCATTCCTCAGATCCTGATTTTACAACATCTTCATGCTTTCCCACACGTTTGCCTAATCTTCCCTCTCTCTCTTTCCCTCTCTCTCTTTCCCTCTCTCGCTCCTTGCTTTTTATCCTGTTCTTCCCTCCGTGCTTGGAGAGTCTCTCCGTTCCTAATGGGAATGACAGACAGACGCTGTGGAGAGAAAGACAGAGATGGTGAAAGAAAGAGAACAGGGACCCCCCCCCAACCCCCACTAACATCACCCGCTGACCCCTTCCCCAGCTAGACCCTCCAGCCCCCCTTTAATATCACCAGACCATATCCCCCCCAAACCCTGAATGAACCTGATAGATTTACACCAAAACATCCCTCTTCCTTTAAATAGGGGTGTCCAGAACTAGACTCCTAGTGAGCTACAGGTTCTGTTGGCTTTTTTCCAACCCATCTCTAACACTCCTTATTCAGTAGAGGGCTGGCCCACCCTGATTTAGGAGAACCTACGGACCTGTAGAGAGCTCAGTCCCATAGCCCATACGGCAGTGTTAGTGTGCTGGGCCAGAACAAAACCCTGCACACCCTGTGGGTCTCCGAGAGCCAGGACTGAATATACAGTCAGCCCTAATGCCTCCCCTGGTCTGTCTGTGGTGCTCCAACACAGATTACTCTGTAATTACCAGGGACAATGGGTGTGGTACCCCACTCAGCATTGCACCACAGACGCGCGCACACACACACACACACACACACACACACACACACACACACAGATTAGGCCTACAGCAAACAGTGGAAATCTACCAGGATTAGGCCAAATACCTGAACAGGGCATTATATGGTGTAATATGCTATGACTCATATGGCTGATGACGTCAAACACACACACGCACACACACACACACACACACACCTTGTTGCTGCTGAGGGTTGGAGAAAGGTGAAAGGGACTGAAGGGATATTAACCCTAAAAGGTAAAACCTATGATCCTTTTGACCTTGATTTCTCAATCAGTGTGTTACCTTATTATTATCATTATTATTATCATTGTTATTATTATTGTTATTATATCATTATTAATATTATTATCATTATGATTATTATAATAATTTATCATTATTAATATTATCATTATTATCATTGTCATTATTATAAAAATGTCTACTTAACACCTCAGCTTGGAAAGAGTGAGACACTTTGAGGGGACTGGGAAAGAGGGTTCAAGTAGATGAGAAGGATTATGCTGCAGTAGTTTATGTGTCGGGGGGGCTGGGGTCAGTTTGTTATATCTGGAGTACTTCTCCTGTCCTATTCAGTGTCCTGTGTGAATCTAAGTGTGCGTTCTCTAATTCTCTCCTTCTCTCTTTCTTTCTCTCTCTCGGAGGACCTGAGCCCTAGGACCATGCCCCAGGACTACCTGACATGATGACTCCTTGCTGTCCCCAGTCCACCTGGCCATGCTGCTGTTCCAGTTTCAAATGACCTGAGCCCTAGGACCATGCCCCAGGACTACCTGACATGATGACTCCTTGCTGTCCCCAGTCCACCTGGCCATGCTGCTGCTCCAGTTTCAACTTCCACCTGACTGTGCTGCTGCTCCAGTTTCAACTGTTCTGCCTTATTATTCGACCATGCTGGTCATTTATGAACATTTGAACATCTTGGCCATGTTCTGTTATAATCTCCACCCGGCACAGCCAAAAGAGGACTGGCCACCCCACATAGCCTGGTTCCTCTCTAGGTTTCTTCCTAGGTTTTGGCCTTTCTAGGGAGTTTTTCCTAGCCACCGTGCTTCTACACCTGCATTGCTTGCTGTTTGGGGTTTTAGGCTGGGTTTCTGTACACCACTTTGAGATATCAGCTGATGTACGAAGGGCTATATAAATACATTTGATTTGATTTAGAGGAGGCCAAAGAATGAAAGAGTTGGCGATTGAAAGGACAACAAGCTGCCGGGTGTTGGATGGTGGTGGTTGAAAGGACAACAAGCTGCCGGGTGTTGGAGGGTGGTGGTTGAAAGGACAACAAGCTGCCGGGTGTTGGATGGTGGTGGTTGAAAGGACAACAAGCTGCCGGGTGTTGGAGGGTGGTGGTTGAAAGGACAACAAGCTGCCGGGTGTTGGAGGGTGGACGTTGAAATGACAACAAGCTGCCGGGTGTTGGAGGGTGGAGGTTGAAAGGACAACAAGCTGCCGGGTGTTGGAGGTTGAAAGGACAACAAGCTGCCGGGTGTTGGAGGTTGAAAGGACAACAAGCTGCCGGGTGTTGGAGGGTGGAGGTTGAAAGGACAACAAGCTTCCGGGTGTTGGAGGTTGAAAGGACAACAAGCTGCCGGATGTTGGAGGTTGAAAGGACAACAAGCTGCCGGGTGTTGGAGGGTGGTGGTTGAAAGGACAACAAGCTGCCGGGTGTTGGAGGTTGAAAGGACAACAAGCTGCCGGGTGTTGGAGGGTGGTGGTTGAAAGGACAACAAGCTGCCGGGTGTTGGAGGGTGGAGGTTGAAATGACAACAAGCTGCCGGGTGTTGGAGGGTGGAGGTTGAAAGGACAACAAGCTGCCGGGTGTTGGAGGGTGGTGGTTGAAAGGACAACAAGCTGCCGGGTGTTGGATGGTGGGGGTTGAAAGGACAACAAGCTGCCGGGTGTTGGAGGGTGGTGGTTGAAAGGACAACAAGCTGCCGGGTGTTGGAGGGTGGTGGTTGAAATGACAACAAGCTGCCGGGTGTTGGAGGTTGAAAGGACAACAAGCTGCCGGGTGTTGGAGGTTGAAAGGACAACAAGCTGCCGGGTGTTGGAGGGTGGAGGTTGAAATGACAACAAGCTGCCGGGTGTTGGAGGGTGGAGGTTGAAAGGACAACAAGCTGCCGGGTGTTGGAGGGTGGAGGTTGAAATGACAACAAGCTGCCGGGTGTTGGAGGGTGGAGGTTGAAAGGACAACAAGCTGCCGGGTGTTGGAGGGTGGTGGTTGAAAGGACAACAAGCTGCCGGGTGTTGGATGGTGGTGGTTGAAAGGACAACAAGCTGCCGGGTGTTGGAGGTTGAAAGGACAACAAGCTGCCGGGTGTTGGAGGGTGGTGGTTGAAAGGACAACAAGCTGCCGGGTGTTGGAGGTTGAAAGGACAACAAGCTGCCGGGTGTTGGAGGGTGGTGGTTGAAAGGACAACAAGCTGCCGGGTGTTGGAGGTTGAAAGGACAACAAGCTGCCGGGTGTTGGAGGGTGGAGGTTGAAAGGACAACAAGCTGCCGGGTGTTGGAGGTTGAAAGGACAACAAGCTGCCGGGTGTTGGAGGGTGGAGGTTGAAAGGACAACAAGCTGCCGGGTGTTGGAGGGTGGTGGTTGAAAGGACAACAAGCTGCCGGGTGTTGGAGGGTGGAGGTTGAAAGGACAACAAGCTGCCGGGTGTTGGAGGGTGGAGGTTGAAAGGACAACATGCTGCCGGGTGTTGGAGGGTGGTGGTTGAAAGGACAACAAGCTGCCGGGTGTTGGAGGGTGGAGGTTGAAAGGACAACAAGCTGCCGGGTGTTGGAGGGTGGTGGTTGATGCCCCTGTGAAAGAAGGGAGAGGGGGAAAATGATGAAAGCAAGTAGACATGGGGAGAATAAGAGTGAGGAGTGGAGAGAGAGAATCAATGGGCTCTTTGTCATCAAAGAACTTGTTTATTTTCAAGCTTGCCACTCCAACTGTCAGGATCACACCATCTCTCTCTCTGTCTCTCTCTCTGTCTCTGCCTTTCTTTCTCTCTCCTTCTAGGGTCAAGTTTTAAGGTCTCTATCATCTTCAACCAATTTGATGTTTGTCTGTACATATGTCTTTGTCAGTCAACATTGTCCAGCAGGAGAATTCCTCTGTAGTCTCCCTACCTGTGGCACTGGCATGCGCTCTCTACACAGCTTCCCTCTGTGCATGTTTAGTCTCTCACCATTCTTCTACTCCTTTATCTCTCTCTCCCGCCTATAACGGCCCCCTTTTCACTGTTCTCTCACTTTCTCACTTTCATGTTCACCCTCAATCCTCTCTCCCTTTCCCTGGTCTCTTTCTGTCCCCTTTTCACTCTTTCCTCTCTCTCTCCCTCCCTCTTTCTGCCTCCCTTTTCCCCGTCCCTCTCTCTCTCCCTCCCTCTTTCTGCCTTCCTTTTCACTCTTTCCTCTCTCTCTCCCTCCCTCTTTCTGCCTCCCTTTTCCCCCGTCCCTCTCTCTCTCCCTCCCTCTTTCTGCCTCCCTTTTTCCCCGTCCCTCTCTCTCTCCCTCCCTCTTTCTGCCTCCCTTTTCCCCGTCCCTCTCTCTCTCCCTCCCTCTTTCTGTCCCCTTTTCACTCTTTCCTCTCTCTCTCCCTCACTTTTTCTGCCTTCCTTTTCACTCTTTCCTCTCTCTCTCCCTCCCTCTTTCTGCCTTCCTTTTCACTCTTTCCTCTCTCTCTCCCTCCCTCTTTCTGCCTCCCTTTTCCCCGTCCCTCTCTCTCTCCGTCCTTCTTTCTGCCTCCCTTTTCCCCGTCCCTCTCTCTCTCCCTCCCTCTTTCTGCCTCCCTTTTCCCCGTCCCTCTCTCTCTCCCTCCCTCTTTCTGCCTCCCTTTTCCCCGTCCCTCTCTCTCTCCCTCCCTCTTTCTGCCTCCCTTTTCCCCGTCCCTCTCACTCTCCCTCCCTCTTTCTGCCTCCCTTTTCCCCGTCCCTCTCACTCTCCCTCCCTCTTTCTGCCTCCCTTTTCCCCGTCCCCTCTCTCTCTCCCTCCCTCTTTCTGCCTCCCTTTTCCCCGTCCCTCTCTCTCTCCCTCCCTCTTTCTGTCCCCTTTTCCCCGTCCCTCTCTCTCTCCCTCCCTCTTTCTGCCTCCCTTTTCCCCGTCCCTCTCACTCTCCCTCCCTCTTTCTGCCTCCCTTTTCCCCGTCCCTCTCACTCTCCCTCCCTCTTTCTGCCTCCCTTTTCCCCGTCCCTCTCACTCTCCCTCCCTCTTTCTGCCTCCCTTTTCCCCGTCCCTCTCTCTCTCCCTCCCTCTTTCTGCCTCCCTTTTCCCTGTCCCTCTCTCTCTCCCTCCCTCTTTCTGTCCCCTTTTCCCCGTCCCTCTCTCTCTCCCTCCCTCTTTCTGCCTCCCTTTTCCCCGTCCCTCTCTCTCTCCCTCCCTCTTTCTGCCTCCCTTTTCCCCGTCCCTCTCTCTCTCCCTCCCTCTTTCTGCCTCCCTTTTCCCCGTCCCTCTCTCTCTCCCTCCCTCTTTCTGTCCCCTTTTCCCCGTCCCTCTCTCTACCAGCTGGTATTTGTACATGAGTAATGGGATTACCACAGTGAACGTTGGAGCAGGGAGAGAGAAGGGGGGGAAGTCACAGTGGAGAAGGCGTAACACAGAGGAAGAGAGAGGGGAAACAGTAGGGAGGTTAAGGTGGGAAGAAGAAAGACTGATAATTGAGGAAGTAGACAATGCCGGATATTCTGATGATTGTAAATGGAATGTCACAGATTGAGTTTTGCCAGTGACATACAGAGAATCCAAGCACACACACACACACACACACACGCACACACACACAATACGTGTCCTAGTATACCCACAGAAGTACACCTGACTCTCTCTTTTAGAAGACAGCTTCTATGTAGCACTGGCATTCCAATGCATGCCAGCTTAAAACCAGCCCCTGGCACTATTTCCATCACCCTAGAGCTAGACAGAAAGCCACACATTTAATGTAGGATTACCATGGCAATGGCCGAGCTAGTAAAGAACAAAAAGCTCATTTTGCAGTCTGTAAAGTCTGGAAAAAGTGTGCAGGGTGGACCGTAATAAAATGGGGAGGTGGGAGGTGGAAAGAGAGGGTAATGTGAGCGCTGGAGAGAAGCACAGAGAATGTGTGTTATATTAAACCAATGTCTGGCAGTGTGTCAAGCCTGAAATACAATGAGTAAGATAATTATAGGTCCAATGCAGTTTTTTTTATCCCAATAGCGAATCATTTCTGGGTAACAATTAAGTACCTTACTGTGATTGTTTTCAATTAAAAAGGTAACAAAACAAAAAAAGTTACATATCTTTTTAGTAAAGCGCAATTTCTCAACCAATCATTTTGCTTGGACTGTCTGGAAGTGGTCAGAGTGAGGAGGGGGAAACTGAAAACTAGCTGTTGGCAGAGAGTTTTTGAACTCTCATTCTTACTGGTCTATTAACCAATTTATGCTGTTAATGCCACCAGGCAGGCCAAAACTTCATCCCGCCAAAACAGGCTCAAATTTATTTATCTTATCAAACGGCTCTTACAATAAAAAGGTATTATCATCATTATCATAATTTTCACAGTATTATTCCAACCTCATAGTGTGACAGTACAGTATGTACAGCATAAAACACAGGAAAATCACATTTTGGACAGCGATGGGCCTTTAATGGCAGAAAGACCATGCTCATTTAGTCATCGTCCCCTAACCCACTGGCTCCAGGTCATCTATAAGTCTTTGCTAGGTAAAGCCCCTGGTCATCTCAGCTCACTGGTCACCATAGCAACAACCATCCGTAGTACGCACTCCAGTAGGTATATATGGCCGCCTTTCCTTCCAGTCTTCTGCTGCCAATGACTGGAACGAATTGCAAAAATCACTGAAGCTCTGTTAACTTTACGCATCAGCTGTCAGAGCAGATTACCGATCACTGTACCTGTACACAGCCAATCTGTAAATAGCACACCCAACTACCTCATCCCCATATTGTTATTTATCCTCTTGCTCTTTCGCACCCCAGTATCTCTACTTGCACATCTATCACTCCAGTGTTAATGCTAAATTGTAATTATTTTGCCACTATGGCCTATTTATTGCCTTACCTCCCTAATCTTCTACATTTGCACACACTGTACGTAGATATTTCTATTGTGTTATTGACTGTACGTTTGTTTATGAGTATCTGTGTTGTTGTTTTTGTCGCACTGCTTTGCTTTATCTTGGCCAGGTCGCTGTTGTAAATGAGAACTTGTTCTCAACTGGCCTACCTGGTTAAATAAAGGTGAAATAAAATAAATAAAAATAATAAAATCAAGACATGACACTGACAGGAGTAACAAAAAAGGAGAGATAGAAAGTAGGAAGTTCATTTGGGGGGTTTTAAGGTTGCGCTGGGTGTGGGCAGAGACCGAGAGAGAGAGAATGTGAGCAAGGCAGAGAGGGTGTAAAAGGAGAGAGAGGGAGAGAGAGAGGTATGCCTGGCACTGTGACAGTTGCTATATTGAGCACAGCGTGTGTGTTGACAGTGTCTCCTGTATCTCACAGAGGAACAAACTCTTCCTATTGGCACAGCTGTGAGCTTCCCTTCTCTCACCCTCTTACCCTCTCATTCCTTCTCTCCCCCCTCTAACCCCTCACTGACCAAATTGTTCTCACGCTTCCTCTCAAAACCACCTCTCCCCTCTCCAATATTGTATCATCCTCTACCTCCCTCCCCCTCGCTCACCTCTCTCCTTTTTACCCCCTCTTACCCCCCTTTCTCCATGTATTCCCCCTCCCCCTATCTCTTCTACACATGTCATAGCAGAGCTAGTATTAGATCAGGCAAGTGTAGCCCTCTCAGATTAGCTGGCTAGGTGAGAGAGTGAGTGAGTGAGTGTTTGTGAGTTAGTGAGTATGAGAGAGGTCTGAGTCAGATCCAATCAGTGCTCGCTCCTCGCCCCTTCTCCCATCCCCATCACATCATCAGAGCAGGGCCACAGGGCCACTCACCCCCTCCAACCAGATTACACCCCTTTCATCACCCCCTCACCCCACTACCAAATGAAACTCATGCCCTGTCCATCTCATGCTCTCAGAGCCAGTCTGAGTGAGTTCAGATAGAATGGTCTAAGACTAGGAGGTTGTGGTTGGGACCCTGATCCTTGGTATGGGCCTTGGTCTCTGGTTGTGCTGTGTGGCATCATTGGCATGTAGACAGCAGGTCTGTGGGTGGTTCAGCTATGTGTCATACTGTGACAGGCCAGTAGCAGTGTCAGTCTAGGGGCGGGCTGCTCTCACTGGAACATGGAACTGCTGTGTTCCACTGGTGAGTCTGGTGAGTGCTGCCCTCCCTCACCCGGGCATGGCTGTGGGTGGTGTAGTAATGTGTCATAGCTGCAGGGGTGGGTTGTGGATTCCTCTCGTGTGTGAGTTTGTTGTGTGTGCTTTTTTAAAGTTGAAGTTCTGTACAATGGGTTCATTTGTGGTGGGTGCTGATGTAACATGTTATGTTCAAATGGATTTATTTCCTTTGTAGATGTTGTATTGTGGAGAGTTATGGTGTACAGTAAATGCTAACAAAACTAACATATTAAGTTGAAACTGTATAGCATACTGTGTTTAGAATTGTGCTACATGTGTTTATTCTAAACAAAGTTTATGCCCTACTGTTGGAACCAGTAGGTCTCCCCACCAGTGTGGGTGCAGTGCTGTTCTAAACCATGTCAGGTTGACTGTTCTGTAGTCCTGAAGTGTGTTCTGTTGGTATGTCTATCAGTGTTGAGGGGTACAGCCTTGGTTTCAACAGAGCTACTTACTGTTCTGGAGTGGATTTCTCTGTACTCTGGCTGTTGTGAGTGATGTGTAATTAATGCCTGGGTGGATGGGTTTCCCTGTTGTACCCACTGTGTGTGTGTGTGGTTCTGTGTGTGTGTGTGTGTGTGTGGTTCTGTGTGGTTGTGTGTGTGTGTGTGTGTGTGTGTGTGTGTGCCTCCAGTCTTGTGCCCACTGTGTGGATGAGAGTGGCAACGTGCTTCCAGGCCCTCTCTGTGCCCACCCTAGTTGCGGGCGAACTGCTGTATGTACGGTGAGGGGGTGGGAGCAGCAGGAGGGAGCTGACTGAGACTCAGCGTGAGTGGAGGAGAGCATTCAGAGATGACTGACAGTTGCTACAACCAATCTATCCTTTCAAGGACTGAGAGGGAGCAAGTCACGATATTATATTCAAACTGGGGTTACCTTTGCTACACTTTGAATCCTTACCATCCTAAACAGGGCATCGCGGAGGCGGTAAGGGACCTGAAGACCTTTAAATTGGATGCACTGATTGACACACTGGTCGACTCCATCGGTCAATATGGGCCCAGATTGTCACCATAGTAATATGATCCTATGTACACAACATGATCAGTGAGTCATTGTGCGGTGGGCGTCAGAAAGCTGCTGTCACACTCACACACTGTTACCACACAGAGTCCTCCACCTCCTACTGTTGCACATAGACACGAAACACGCACACAAACATTCAGCACGCACGCATATGCCACGCACAACACACACACTGGCAAACACACTCAGCATGCGCACGCACAGACGTACAGAGAGCGACAGACGGAGAAAGGGCCAAACACAGTCAGTGATGTTTGTCAATCAACAGATGTCCTATGACTCAGTCGAGAAGGACAGAAAGAGAGAGAGTCAGACTCCTCTTCTCTCTGTCCAGGTCTGCTGCGTGACTACTGCTCATCTGCTGGGTATCATCAGTTGTTGGTCTCACTGATAATCAGGTCCAGGCCTCCACCTAGTGGTGGCCTACTGCTAGAGCATGTTGAGCTGACACCTAGTGGTGGCCTACTGCTAGAGCATGTTGAGCTGACACCTAGTGGTGGCCTACTGTTAGAACATGTTGAGCTGACACCTAGTGGTGGCCTACTGCTAGAGCATGTTGAGCTGACACCTAGTGGTGGCCTACTGCTAGAACATGTAGAGCTGACACCTAGTGGTGGCCTACTGCTAGAGCATGTTGAGCTGACACCTAGTGGTGGCCTACTGCTAGAGCATGTTGAGCTGACACCTAGTGGTGGCCTACTGCTAGAACATGTTGAGCTGACACCTAGTAGTGGCCTACTGCTAGAACATGTTGAGCTGACACCTAGTGGTGGCCTACTGCTAGAACATGTTGAGCTGACACCTAGTGGTGGCCTACTGCTAGAACATGTTGAGCTGACACCTAGTGGTGGCCTACTGCTAGAGCATGTTGAGCTGACACCTAGTGGTGGCCTACTGCTAGAGCATGTTGAGCTGACACCTAGTGGTGGCCTACTGCTAGAACATGTTGAGCTGACACCTAGTGGTGGCCTACTGCTAGAGCATGTTGAGCTGACACCTAGTAGTGGCCTACTGCTAGAACATGTTGAGCTGACACCTAGTGGTGGCCTACTGCTAGAACATGTAGAGCTGACACCTAGTGGTGGCCTACTGCTAGAGCATGTTGAGCTGACACCTAGTAGTGGCCTACTGCTAGAGCATGTTGAGCTGACACCTAGTGGTGGCCTACTGCTAGAGCATGTTGAGCTGACCCCTAGTGGTGGCCTACTGCTAGAGCATGTTGAGCTGACACCTAGTGGTGGCCTACTGCTAGAGCATGTTGAGCTGACACCTAGTGGTGGCCTACTGCTAGAACATGTAGAGCTGACACCTAGTGGTGGCCTACTGCTAGAACATGTAGAGCTGACACCTAGTGTTGGCCTACTGCTAGAACATGTAGAGCTGACACCTAGTAGTGGCCTACTGCTAGAACATGTAGAGCTGACACCTAGTGGTGGTCTACTGCTAGAGCATGTTGAGCTGACACCTAGTGGTGGCCTACTGCTAGAGCATGTTGAGCTGACACCTAGTAGTGACCTACTGCTAGAGCATGTTGAGCTGACACCTAGTGGTGGCCTACTGCTAGAGCATGTTGAGCTGACACCTAGTGGTGCCCTACTGCTAGAACATGTAGAGCTGACACCTAGTGGTGGCCTACTGCTAGAGCATGTTGAGCTGACACCTAGTGGTGGCCTACTGCTAGAACATGTTGAGCTGACACCTAGTAGTGGCCTACTGCTAGAACATGTTGAGCTGACACCTAGTGGTGGCCTACTGCTAGAACATGTTGAGCTGACACCTAGTGGTGGCCTACTGCTAGAACATGTTGAGCTGACACCTAGTGGTGGCCTACTGCTAGAGCATGTTGAGCTGACACCTAGTGGTGGCCTACTGCTAGAGCATGTTGAGCTGACACCTAGTGGTGGCCTACTGCTAGAACATGTTGAGCTGACACCTAGTGGTGGCCTACTGCTAATGCATGTTGAGCTGACACCTAGTAGTGGCCTACTGCTAGAACATGTTGAGCTGACACCTAGTGGTGGCCTACTGCTAGAACATGTAGAGCTGACACCTAGTGGTGGCCTACTGCTAGAGCATGTTGAGCTGACACCTAGTAGTGGCCTACTGCTAGAGCATGTTGAGCTGGCACCTAGTGGTGGCCTACTGCTAGAGCATGTTGAGCTGACCCCTAGTGGTGGCCTACTGCTAGAGCATGTTGAGCTGACACCTAGTGGTGGCCTACTGCTAGAGCATGTTGAGCTGACACCTAGTGGTGGCCTACTGCTAGAACATGTAGAGCTGACACCTAGTGGTGGCCTACTGCTAGAACATGTAGAGCTGACACCTAGTGGTGGCCTACTGCTAGAGCATGTTGAGCTGACACCTAGTAGTGACCTACTGCTAAAGCATGTTGAGCTGACACCTAGTGGTGGCCTACTGCTAGAGCATGTTGAGCTGACACCTAGTGGTGGCCTACTGCTAGAACATGTAGAGCTGACACCTAGTGGTGGCCTACTGCTAGAGCATGTTGAGCTGACACCTAGTGGTGGCCTACTGCTAGAACATGTAGAGCTGACACCTAGTGGTGGCCTACTGCTAGAACATGTAGAGCTGACACCTAGTGGTGGCCTACTGCTAGAACATGTAGAGCTGACACCTAGTAGTGGCCTACTGCTAGAACATGTAGAGCTGACACCTAGTGGTGGCCTACTGCTAGAACATGTAGAGCTGACACCTAGTGGTGGCCTACTGCTAGAACATGTAGAGCTGACACCTAGTGGTGGCCTACTGCTAGAGCATGTTTGAGCTGACACCTAGTGGTGGCCTACTGCTAGAACATGTAGAGCTGACACCTAGTGGTGGCCTACTGCTAGAACATGTAGAGCTGACACCTAGTAGTGGCCTACTGCTAGAGCATGTTGAGCTGACACCTAGTGGTGGCCTACTGCTTGAACATGTAGAGCTGACACCTAGTAGTGGCCTACTGCTAGAGCATGTTGAGCTGACACCTAGTGGTGGCCTACTGCTAGAACATGTAGAGCTGACACCTAGTGGTGGCCTACTGCTAGAACATGTAGAGCTGACACCTAGTAGTGGCCTACTGCTAGAGCATGTTGAGCTGACACCTAGTGTTGGCCTACTGCTAGAGCATGTTGAGCTGACACCTAGTGGTGGCCTACTGCTAGAACATGTAGAGCTGACACCTAGTGGTGGCCTACTGCTAGAACATGTTGAGCTGACACCTAGTGGTGGCCTACTGCTAGAACATGTTGAGCTGACACCTAGTGGTGGCCTACTGCTAGAACATGTTGAGCTGACACCTAGTGGTGGCCTACTGCTAGAACATGTTGAGCTGACACCTAGTAGTGACCTACTGCTAGAGCATGTTGAGCTGACACCTAGTGGTGGCCTACTGCTAGAACATGTTGAGCTGACACCTAGTGGTGGCCTACTGCTAGAACATGTTGAGCTGACACCTAGTGGTGGCCTACTGCTAGAACATGTTGAGCTGACACCTAGTGGTGGCCTACTGCTAGAACATGTTGAGCTGACACCTAGTGGTGGCCTAATGCTAGAACATGTTGAGCTGACACCTAGTGGTGGCCTACTGCTAGAACATGTTGAGCTGACACCTAGTGGTGGCCTACTGCTAGAACATGTTGAGCTGACACCTAGTGTTGGCCTACTGCTAGAACATGTTGAGCTGACATCTAGTGTTGGCCTACTGCTAGAGCATGTTGAGCTGACACCTAGTGTTGGCCTACTGCTAGAGCATGTTGAGCTGACACCTAGTGGTGGCCTACTGCTAGAGCATGTTGAGCTGAATTTCCTTTAAGACCTTCGGGGTTATCACAGTGCTAGAACAAAACAATGCCAGACAAACATTCTAAAACAAGAGCTATAATAGAGATGAGAACGTGATCTAGAGATATTAGAGTGTAGTGTACTGTTTTAAACACACCAGAGGCCACGATCATCTGTACAGTTTTTGTCTCCTGTTTTTATTTAGATGAATTAAACACTTTCAGTTACAAAAATGACTTTAAATGAACAACACTGTACTATGAACAAGCAGAGATATTTTTTTTGTTTTTGTTTTAAAGATAATAAACACAGTAAAAGGCTAAGTTGCTACCACAATGAAGAAGGGAGGGAGAGACAGAGAAGGGAGAGAAAAGAGGACTGCTCACAGGAGGCAGGATGAGCACACACACACACACACCACACACACACACACACTAGAACAGATAGGGAAACAGACAACAAAGGTTGAAGGTCGGACAGAGGGAAATTAACTACATGTTGACTAACAGTAAATCACCAATCAAGCCAATGTTTACAAACCTGTTGCTTATCTAACAGATTAGATACAGTTTGAGGTGCGCACAAGCACACACACACACACACATCTTGGGTTTTCATTTCCACAGAACAGTTATAGCAGTTATGACCGTTTTCCCTCCTCCCTCCGTTTATTAACCCCTCCTCCCAAACCACCATCACTTCCAAAGAAGTCTGTAATTCCCTGGAAAAACTCTCCATAACGCCTCGTACAGAATTCTCCCACATACACATCATATTTTCAGTTGTAACATGTAGCTTTCCCTCTGCCCAACAAACACAGAGAGCGACATGGAATACAGACAGACAGGAATACAGACAGATAGACAGACAGTGGTAAGAGACAGACAGAACTAAAAGGACAGGGTCAACAAACTCAGAGAGGATCATGGGATCATCAGAATTACTCTGGCAGCACGAGTGAAAAGGACAAAACTCAAAAAGGATCAGAACAACTACAGAGATACCAAGAGAAACGTCATTATTGTCTTCATCGTCATCATCGTCATATTTACGAGAAGCTTAATGTAATTTTCAAATGACATAATTAAAAATATACATTTTTATCATCATTATTATCATCTTTGATATTTCCCTTAGGATAGCTGAGGTCAGAAACTGGATTACTAGGTGACGGGGTTGGAGCAGAAAAGAGATGAATAGACAGAAAGGAGAGAAAGAAAGAGGGATGCAGTGGCTGTCTGTGAAAGAGAGGAGGAATGTCGAACTCTTTGGTTTTATTCTGTACGATCGGACTTTGCTGTCTTGCTTAAGGAACTTTGGACTGAAGCTGTATTGTACAATAGAGAGAATGAAGACAGAAGAAAGGATGAAAGAGAGGGAGTGTGGAAGTGAGTAGGTACGAGGAATATCAGTCATCCTCTTTTTTGTTTTCTTTGCTATTGTCTTTTTGTCCCCCGTTGCTTTCTCCTGCCTTGACATCTACACGATGTTCTGTCATCTATCAGTAAACTGTCAATCATTGCTTATTCTGCTCCAATTGAAATCAATTCCAACCTGGTCTCATAACAAACGTAACATATCATACTAATTTCACTGTCCCAGATTTACTTTTACTATGTTACGTCTATCCCTGAGTCCAGGTTGCAATATCAATTCCTACAGTTGCTGTGTCAAACGAGTTGTTTCTCGTTTGACACAGTTGCTGAGGTGCTTCGCTGAGACTACAAGGAATTAATCCATGAACTGAATCAATGTTGTGATGTTCAGACTGTAAAATGTACAAAATGGTTAATGCCAAAAAAGTCTGGAGAGATGTTCTTCCAGACTAAACTCTGCTGCGATAATGTTGACCCAGGCTATAGTAGTAGTAGTAGGATTTGTTGCCTCTAGGTGCTGATCTAAGGTCAGTTTTGTGTTCTGCCTACACTAATAGTTATGATTAGGGAAAGGTTAACAGATCCTAGATCTGCACCTATGGCCAGGTGACTACTCAGTCTATAGGAGAGGTGTAGTCTCTGAATGGACAAATCACATTTTATTGGTCGCGTACACATGTTTTGCAGATGTTATCGCGGGTGTAGCGAAATGCTTATGTTCCTAGCTCCAACAGTGCAGACACGGGTAAACAGCAGGGTTTTAGGGAGTGAGTGCATGGTGCCGTATCCAACAGTAGGGCATAAACTTTGGTATCATTCTCTTGTGGGGGTATCCCTACTGAAAGGACTTACACTTTACATGTGATCCCTAAGACCCTGAGATCCACAGAAGCATCCTACCAGGATGTAGAGGACCTAAACTGATCTACACCTCATTACAGAAGGAAAGAGCAAGGGAGAAATAGGGACTTCCACCTTGGGGGAGTGTATGCATGCGTCACCTAGCAACCACAGTCTCAGCCCTTCCCCAGTCACCTACCCTCCTGCGCTCGCTGCCACACACATCTCTGAAGGACACAACATCCAGTCAATAACCTAAAGACGCTGGGTACCCAGAGGCTAGCCCCTGTAATAAAGCTTTGTGTTAAGGAGTAGGAAAAAGTTGCTCCATAGACACTGACCTAAGGCCAGTGTTATGTGCCCTCAATGGTTAATTAAGATTAGGATTTGGAGGAAGGTAAGCTGATCCTATATCTGTGCCTATAGAAAACTTATACTTGGAGAGTGTTTTGTTTCAGCAGGGAGGGAGCAGTAGGGGAGAGGGGGATGGAGAGAGGGCTGTACAGAGCGGGGGGTTGTTCTTCAGACCAGACGGAGAGGGAGGTGTGTGGGGGAGTGGACTGGGAACCACAGCGAGAGGGCTGGCATACAACTTGCTACCCAAAATGTCTCCTGATTAGGATGGGGCACAGGAAATGTGACCTCTGACCCCATTATTTACCTTTGAACTCTGCCGGACCCAAACCTCGCTCTGGCCATCCATGGTCACACTCACACACACACGTACACACAGTCACACCCCCGATCCCCACACGAACCCCGCTTTTAAAAAAAAAGCTTTCATCTATTTGGTTTATCATCAGAGTATATTAGGTATATCTCTCTTTAACATCCTACAGTAGATGTGGGAAACAAAACCTACCAACATTAAGAAAAGTCAAAACAGAAAGAAAAGAAAACAAGTCCCTCTGTCACGTTCCTTTACCCCAGTCAATGCATCTTCTAACTAGTTTTTTGGTTTGGTAGCTGTTTAAAGCTTTCAGTGTATTTCTCATGAGGAGAGGAGAGGTTGTGAGGGAACAGCACTGTATCTTGAAGAACAATCTGCCTGCCTGACCATCCCTGTCAGCGGAGCTCTCTTCCAGAACCGTTGGGCTATATTCAAACATACATTATACTATCTTATAGGCAGCGCTGACTACGTGTACATCCGGGATATAATCCCTCTAACCTGATCCGTCCAAAGTATATGGTATACATCGTAATGGGAGCAAACTCCAGTTCTAAAGCTTTGAGATTTATTAATACAATGTTTTAAAAGTTTCACTCATGACTGGTTTGATCCCACCTGGGTGTGGGTCTCTAGTAACAATCCTGGACTGTAGTAAGGCTGTAGAGAACCCTACTGAGGCTCCCTATCCCCACTTCAAGTAAACACAACATCACAAGACCGCACATAAAGCCAGAAACACTCAGATGCTCTGTCCCTCTCATCTCACCAGTCATTACTCATCAATCATACAATAAGGACATCACTAGTAATATCATTATCGTTAGGACAATTAACCCCATATTTAGGAAAGACAGCATGCAACACCTGAAAACATTGAATTGCTCAAATTGACATATGAAGCTGACGTTCCTATTCCCATGACCTTTCCCTGCCCTGTGATGCCTGAGAAAACGCTGTTAGGGGGTCGTACTGAAGTAGACACAGTGCTGCCCCCTGTAAGCTCACCCCATCCATTTGAAAAGAGTCTCGGTGAGCTCACCCCCACCCCTTAAGAGTAGTCGCAGTAAGTCTGTGGCCAAACATGACCATGTTCTCCTAGGCCCCGTGAGACCTGTGGTTGCATGATTCTGGTTTGAAGAGGTGAGAAGGTACTTCCAGCAGGATTTTTGGTCACAGCCACATAATATATATTATAAATATATACCCCAAAATATATCCCCTGTAAAAAGACTCTAGAATAAATAAATAACAAATAAATAGTTAGAAGAAATCAATCAAATTTAAGATGAATAAATAGTACAATCAATCAAAAGTCCTAAATGATTCGACAAAGAAAAATAAACCATATATTTATCAAGAGAGAGTAACATTTTTGGTCTAAAATCAAGTCATTATCATCAATGTTTTTAAGATATTTTTTGTATGTTTCTCAATACATCAGCAATAAGTAAGCATTAGGACACAGATCTTTTTTTCTACAAAATCTATAGAAGCACTAACAGATACATTCCGTCTAAGAGTTCATGTTGAGGAAAGGTTTCACCTCGTGGTTAGAACCTCCACAGCTGTATTTCTGTGTCAAACCAAATACTCTTTGGATGCATTTTAAACTCTACTGTAAATTTTTGCTGAAGTATGTGTGTGTGTGTGTATACAGTAAGTGTGTATGTGTGTGTGTGTAAAGTACGAGTGTGTTTGTGATAACGGGGGTAAACGTGCAAGAGAGAACATCTTTGTAAACTCCACTGAATTCTTTCTATAACGCGTGTACACACACACACACTATCACACCCTCACACAACGCACATACGCACACACTTCAGATAAATTGACACAATCATAAGTGTGAGCCCTAATGCAAAGGCAGGGACGGCAGTTGAACCATCTCTAGTTTTATCCTGCCTTTTTGGTTTGGTTAGGTATTTGGTTTGGTTTGGTATTTGGTTTGGTATCTGATGTTTGGTTTGGTTTGGTATTTGGTGTTTGATTTGGTATTTGGTGTTTGGTTTGGTGTTTGGTATTTGGTTTGGTATCTGATGTTTGGTTTGGTTTGGTATTTGGTTTGGTATCTGATGTTTGGTTTGGTTTGGTATTTGGTGTTTGATTTGGTATTTGGTATTTGGTGTTTGGTTTGGTGTTTGGTATTTGGTGTTTGGTTTGGTATTTGGTTTGGTTTGGTATTTGGTTTGGTATTTGGTTTGGTATTTGGTGTTCGGTATTTGGTGTTTGGTATTTGGTGTTTGGTTTGCACGTTTTGCTTTTCAACTCTTGTTTTGGACTTTTTCTGTCTTTTTTTCTGCCAAGACAGTCAGTTTTATTTTATCTAATAAAAATCTGGAAGCAAAATTTTCACAGTATTTTTCCAACCACCTGATAAAATCTCTAGAACAACTAGGAAAAAATAAGGAGCTGTTGTAGTAAGTGAATACGTTATTATCCCAAATGAGTAAAGAACAGCACATAAACAGCATCAAGAGACACAGCAAACAAATCAAATACAAAATAAAGCAACAAACAGAAACATGTAAAACACGGACTTAGAAGATTCAGTTCAATGAGGTCATTAGAGATTTCTCCATCCAGGACCAGAGAAGAAGAGCTGAGTTTGAAGATTCAGTTCAATGAGGTCATTAGAGATTTCTCCATCCAGGACCAGAGAAGAAGAGCTGAGTTTGGAGAGAAAGAAAGACAGGGGGAGGGAGGAAATCTGTCCTATCTATCCATCAATCTATCCATACATCTGTCCATCTGTGCTACACAGTTTAGAGAGGGCCACTGAAGCCCAGTTAGTTGGATAACAGACAGAGGTGTCAGCTCCAGTCTGTAAAAACACATTTGTCCTCCTCCCCTCACCCCTCACCCCCCCCATCCATATTTGGTTGTGTTTCTTTTTGGTTTGTTTCTGACATTTTTGGTTTGTATTTTTGGTATCCTCTTAAAAACATCCCCTCTTTCTGTATGTTTGATCCCATCACACCATCCGATCCCCTCCCCGTATGCACCCCTTTTATGTTGGGTGAGGGTTCTGTCCTTTTGAAGTGACCCTCTCGGGCATAAGGAGATGGAAGGGGTCAACTAGGGGGGTTGGGCGGGAGGGGTAGGGTGTGTCACCAACCCCTACAGTATGTGAGTGTTAATGTCATGGCTGACTCCTCTGAAGAGTAACAAATGCTTTGGTTTAAACGTGGAATAATGGCAGATTTGGGTGGAAAATGACAGTGAAAATGGGATGGATGGAGGGATGATGAACAATAAAAACAACGTATATTAAACATTAAACAGGTTTTGATCTCTGTTTTCTCTACTGCATGTCGAGACAGATGACTGATTGACAACGTAAGACAGACCTGTCCATGACTAAACTAACATTTTTATCAAATTACCTATTTCTTGCCTCAAAATGTTACTAGGTTAAATCTCCAATCACGCTCAATTTCATACTGTCATCATGGTGGATTGGCCATTCACAAGGACTACATTGAGTCTAAGTCTAATATTATTTCATCAAGTGAGTCATTTTGTTGTGAGTAATTACGGAGAGAGAGAGGTTTTTATCAAGGCTGGAAACTGCTACACTCAGCCTGATCTCTTGTTCCCTCTTGTCTCTTATTATCTCTGACAACATGAAGTAAATGGCACACGATGATGATATTGATGACGATGACAGACTCCAACTATTGGAAAGCAAGGGGGAGATAGGATATGATACTTAAATAAGCAGTGGTAGGAAAACACAAACTATACACCTGTAAGCTTGGCTCGTTCAGTATCAACCATTTATAACAATCTAAAATATCCCACAGAAACAATAGAACTGCAGTGAAAGTGAGTGACAGACTATGACAGACATGAAGGGTGGATGACTAATCAGATGGATAGATGAATGTGATCGGCTCTGGATATCGTGTGTGTGTGTGTGTGTGTGGCAGAGTCCTGGTCCTGGATAGGATCAGTATGTACAAGTCGTTTGGATAAAGCTTTTCCTTCCGTATTTTTGGTTTCTGGGATTTTGGTATGGTTGTTGATTTTTGTCATCGTGCGTTCCTCTTCTCCTCCTCAGGTACATTTTTGGTTTAAAATCCTCCTCCCATCTCCTCCTCTTTCAGACCTGCAGCTTTTCAAAGAAAATCATCCACTTCTTTTTTCTGTCCTTGCCACCATTCCCCCAAAACACACAGTAATGTTTATTTTTGTCATTTTTGGTTCACGCGATTCGACACATCTCTACTCCTGTTATTTGTCATTGGTTTATTTTCCTGGGGAAGAAAGAGAGACAGAAAGGAGAGGTGCGATATCGCTCAGTATTGACTAAACAGTCCCACGATGCCTCCTCCATCACTTTGGATAGATAAAGATTTTTGGTTTCAATCTTCCTCTTTCCCCTCTTCTCCCCCTTTTCACTTATGACCCCCCTCTACTCTCTTTCATTCTGTGTATTTTTGGCATCGAAAGACTGGGGGAAATAGAGAGAGAGTGTAGGGCGAGAGTGATAAAAGAGATTGCTTTGGTTGAAAGGCGAGGTTGTCGTTTCCTCCTTTCTCCTCCTCCTCTCTGATTGGCACTTGGCTGTGTCACTCAATCTTAGCCCCTCCCAATGAGGATGGGCTGTGCGCCAATTCATCGAAGTCGCAGGAAGAGGCGGGGCTGGAGCAAGGGGAGGGGGAGCAGGGGGTGGGGCTTATGCTACTAGTGGAGGGGAAAGGGGAGGGCTGGGATGCTTTGGCTACGGCAGCGCTGACCAATCCAGCACCAGGATTGTGGCCCATGTGGAGGAAAGCGGGGTGGTTGAGGAAAAAGGAGGACTGGAGACCCCCTCCCTGCCCCCCTGCACCACCCAGCAACACCTTACTGCCTCCCTCAAGACTGGAAAGGGGCAGCTGGCCACCACTGGCTGCTAGGGCTGAGAAGGGACGGAGATGAGAGTTAACATCATTATACCTACTGTGAAATAACTACATTTACTATAGACTTTACTATAGAGATGAAATGAAGAAGCGGATGAATGAGAAAAAGAATGAAAGACAGACTAAAGACACACACACACACACACACACACACACACACACACACACACACACACACACACACACACACACAGATGGGGATGAACATGTTGGAGTGATGGGACATCCCTGTCATAGCCCTGCTCACCAGTTCTCCAGTTTCTTCCATCAGGTGATCTATCATTCATCTCATCATCTCTGTCATTCTTTCTGTCTAGCATTCATTAACATTACTTACCTTTATTATCACTTTGTACCTCAAATGACTGTCCCCCCCACTCTCTCTCCCCCTGTCTCTCTCTCTTCCTCCTTTATTTCCCTCTCTTTTCCCTCCTTCCCTACACCTCTCTCTCCCTCTAACACACCTTGTATAGTAGCCAAAGGGTTGTTGCTGAGGAGAGCTTGGTTCAGAGCCTGGTTCCCTGTGTTTACTCCCATCACAGTGTTCCTATGTTACACACACACACACACACACACACACACACACACACACACACACACACACACACACACACACACACACACACACACACACACACACACACACACACACACACACACACACACACACACACACACACACACACACAGGAGGAAATCCATTTACATACAGAGGAGAAACGGAGAGAGAAGCAGGTTTAGCAGCAGAACAGACAGAAGACAGACTCAGGGACCTGAACACAGACACACTGCAGGAGAAACCCACAGGTCAGATACACACACAACCATCTTGATTCATATCTTGTTTTTATGAGCTACAAATCCAAATGCTTGCTTGTGGACCTTGTGTCTGTGTGCGGACGATCATATTCCTGTAAGAGAGAGAGAGTGTGTGTGTGTGTGTGGGTGTACAGTATAGGTATGTGTGTCTCTGTTGTCTTCACCTCAAGTTTGCAGCAAAATCGGTGATGTAGTTAGACACGTCACCATTCTTTTTACCCAAACGCCATAAGCTGTGGACACAAAACACACAGTCACACACACAGGTTAGAAAGTACTGCTGCACAGAAGTAGCAGTGTCACGGATCAGTGTGTGTCAATCATGTGTGGGTGTGATAAACATTTGCTGCAAACTGCAGGTGAACTGAATAGTGAACCAATGGTGAAGCACAGTGGCCAAAGTGTACACTTTGTATGCATACTCACCCTGTGTTGAGACTCAGTGTGCTGTGGCTGGGAGTGGCTGGGCTGGCTGTGCTGCGAGGAGGAGGAGGAGTCACTGGGGAGGAGGCGGAGCTAAGAGATGAGTGGGTGGGACCACTGGGGATCAGAGGGGAGAACGATGACATTGTGGTCAATGTGGTGCTGAGGCTGGTCACTGCCTGGGACAGCTGATTGGACAGCTGACTGGACAGCTGACTGGACATCTGACTGGACAGCTGACTGGACAGCTGACTGGACATCTGATAGAGAGACGGGTGAGAAAGAGAAAAAGAGGGAGAGTGTATATTTAAAAGAGTATCTATACTTAGCTTTATCCAATAGAAAAGGGCTAAATGGGATAGGATTATTAATGTGTAATAGCAAAGCACTAAAGCAATGCAGGTTGGGTAGTACCATCTGCACACTGGAACAGGGGTGCAGAAGAACATCCACTATGACATGCGGGACACACCATTCATATGGGGGGGAGAATTGTGATGGCTAAGGTTGGGAGAGGGGGATCATGCAGGTCAGGCCATACCATGTGTGGGCTGTAGCAGGGGGGTTTGTGCGTCGGTGGGGCTTGGGGGGGCTGGCTGGGCAAGGGAGGGGTGGCACTGTTGGGGTTGATACGCTTCTCTTTCTGTCGGCGGTTGCAGAACCACACGCGGATCACCTCCTTCTCCATGCTGAGCTGGTCCGCGATACACAGGATCTCCTCTGAGGTAGGCTTCTGGTTCTGCTGACACACGGGAAAGACAGAGATGGACACATTAGTACTAATAGACACTTAGCCTTATATCACCTCTCTGATATCACGGTGTCATAGTGTTCTTCTGAGGGCAGAAACTACAGAACAAGCCGTGTAGATGTTATGTCAGCTAAAGATTTATGTCTCCTGTATGACAGTGTTATGAAGGCCTTATGTCAGTGATCTTGTGATGGACATTTTGATGTTTGTGCTTTTCTAATAACCCATTTCTGTGTTCATGCAAGTGACTGATTGAACAAATCTTCACTATCAGTAGCTGCAATTTGGCAGTACGCCCAGAACCTTGTTTTGAGAAAGGGATATCTGAGTTTCAAGGTCTCAGCTTAGAGAGAAGACGCCTTGTGAGGTATTGGTCTGTCACATGCATGACCCAGTATTGGTCGGTCACAAGAAGGCAGCAAACGTTAATTATGAATGAATTATGAATGATGAATAAGCTAAAATAGGCAAATATAACCTGTCTGTATTTAAAAGAACTAACAGGACTGCCCCGGGTGGAGCTCCTGATTGACATGTGTACTTGGTGCATTGAGTTGGTTGGAACCTCTTCAGCACGTTGATAATAACCAATGATTCATTTAAGATTGACTTCCAGTGTCCCTGTGTAGAATTTCCACGACAATGTGTCATGTCTCTCACCGTGATGAAGGCTCTCTCCAGCGCCACGCGGACGTTAGTCTCGATGCTGGTTCTTTTCTTCCTGCGTCGGCCCGGCAGGCCCTCGAAGCCCATTGAGGAAGAGGACATAGAGCTGGGGCTGGGCATAGTACTGTCTGTGGACATGGTCTCTGTCAAACAGAGAGATTCATTAGTGGGATGATTTAAAATCACACAAACTGGTATCCTCATTCTACAGATATAACTTCATTAACTCAAGGTTACATTCATTCAGATCCAACCCACATGTAACGCGAGTGTTCAGAGGCAACATCAAACGAAGGGTTTCACTTTATGCTGATGACTTGCTTCTCTATATCTCAAACCTCAATGTATCCTTATCCTTACCCATTATCTGTTCTTAATGTATTTGGCCTAGTCTCTGGTTACAAGTTAAATCTGAATAAGAGCAAGCTTTTCCATTTAAATGCAGCAGCTCGTAACTACCCATTACACACATTTTCATTCAGAGTAGTTCTCATGTCATGGACCAATTTGACAACCTTTTTAAGGCTAATTTTACTCCTCCTTACTCTGGTGGAGAAAGATTTTGAACGATGGTCACGACTCCCCCTATCATTAGCTGGTCGAATTCATTTGGTTCAAATGAATACCCTTCCTAAATGATCCTACCTCTTTCAATGTATACCTATTTTTATTCCCAAATCTTTTTTCCACAAACTAGATTGGATTATCTCCCACTTCATCTGGAAGTGTGAGGGGCATGACCCTACCTAATTTACAGTTCTATTATTGGGCTGCCAACTTCTATGTAATTCAGTACTGGATTCGTACAGATAGCCAACATATCATTCCAGCATGGGTGAAGATAGAATCTTCCTCATGTATGCCATCTTCACTGATTGCTTTGGCACATTCCCTTATTCATTCGATTACTAAGTTATACCAAAAAACATTTTAGTAAAAACCACTCTCAAGATCTGGAACCAGTTTCGACTTTGGTTTGGTTTGCAAACCTATTCATTAATGGCCCCTCAGAAATCACGCTTTCATCCATCCCTGTAGATGGAACCTTCAATGATTCAATGATTAGTATATTGACAGCACGTTTGCATCTCTGCAACAACTCCCAGCTAAATTCCACCTCACGAATAGTCATTTCTTTAGATATCTACAAGTGCGTAGCTTTGTCTGTGACATGACCTCTCAATTCCCCAGTCTTCCTGTGACCCTCCCACTGATCCATTTATTCCACAATCCCCAACAGTAAAATGGATTATTTCTTATAGCTATGATCAAATTTCCTCTCTTCACAATCCTTCATTCGCTGCTATTAAAACTTTACGGGAACAGGATCTAGGTGATGAGTTGACTGATGACATATGGGAAGGTATTCTGCACCATGTCCACTCCTCTTCTATTTGTGACAAACATGGTTTGATCCAAAGCAAAATCCTCCACCGCACTCACTGGACTAAACTCAGGCTTTCTAACATCTATCCTGATGTCCACCCTGTTTGCGACAGGTGTCGGCAAGCTCCTGCTTCATTAATACGCGTTGGTCCTGCTCTTCCCTGCATAACTATTGGTCTGCCATCTTTGATACCATATCTAAAGTAGTACAGGGACCTTTTGCAACTACTGCCATGACATCATTATTTGGGGTAATACCTGATACTATAACACTACCAAAACACACATCTAACTTTGTAGCCTTTGTTGGCAAGAAGGTTGATTTACTTCAGTGGAAGTCGCCCTCTCCTCCCTCTCATTTTGTGTGGATCTTACACGTTAGTAAATTAGAGAAGATAAAATATACTCTACAGGGTTTCTGACAAATTCTACCGAATGTGGCAACCTTTCTTTACCTACGAAGAGACACTGCAATTTCCCTCTACTCTACAGTAAACTGCCTACCCAAGCGTTGTATTTAATGGATCTACCTTGGTCTTATTATTATAATTGTTCTTTTCGTTTTGAAGACAAACCATGTTTGTTTTTTTGTGCACTTTGTTGTTTCTAATGTATGTTTTGTTATGAAAGTATTACTAAAGTCTTATATTTTCGTATGGGCGTATACATTCCTTCCTCATTCAAAAAGCATGTTTCCATGGTATATCGAATGTATAAAACCATATGTGCAATGTACTGTATTTCAACCGTTGTTTACTGTAACTGTGAAAGAAAATACCAATAAAAAGAGTTAAAGATGAATGCAACTTGGGGATTGGTTAATTAATCAACTGATTTATTGATTAATTCAAAGTGTCATACACCTTTCTCCTTCACCAATTCCCTCACCTCCTCTCTCCTCCCCTCCCGTCCTCGCTCTCCTCTCTCCCGGCCCCTCCCTACTCCCACCCTCCCGTCCTCTCTCTCCTCTCTCCCGGCCCCTCCCTACTCCCACCCTCCCGTCCTCTCTCTCCTCTCTCCCGGCCCCTCCCTACTCCCACCCTCCCGTCCTCGCTCTCCTCTCTCTCATTCCCCACCCTCCCCTCTCCTCCTCTCCCGTCCTCGCTCTCCTCTCTCCCGGCCCCTCCCTACTCCCACCCTCCCGTCCTCGCTCTCCTCTCTCCCGGCCCCTCCCTACTCCCACCCTCCCGTCCTCTCTCTCCTCTCTCCCGGCCCCTCCATACTCCCACCCTCCCGTCCTCGCTCTCCTCTCTCTCATTCCCCACCCTCCCTCTCCCGTCCTCGCTCTCCTCTCTCCCGGCCCCTCCCTACTCCCACCCTCCCGTCCTCGCTCTCCTATCTCCCGGCCCCTCCCTACTCCCACCCTCCCGTCCTCTCTCTCCTCTCTCCCGGCCCCTCCCTACTCCCATCCTCCCGTCCTCGCTCTCCTCCTCTCCCGTCCTCGCTCTCCTCTCTCCCGGCCCCTCCCTACTCCCACCCTCCCGTCCTCTCTCTCCTCTCTCCCGGCCCCTCCCTACTCCCATCCTCCCGTCCTCGCTCTCCTCCTCTCCCGTCCTCGCTCTCCTCTCTCCCGGCCCCTCCCTACTCCCACCCTCCCGTCCTCTCTCTCATCCCCCACCCTCCCCTCTCACCTGCATCATTGAGCCACTTCTCCAGTAGTGGTTTGAGTTTGCACATGTTCTTAAAGCTCAGGTTGAGGGCCTCGAAGCGAGAGATGGTGGTCTGGCTGAAATCATTACCATATAGCTTCCCCATGGCCATTCCCACGTCACCCTGAGAGAGCAAGGGAGGGAGTTAAATAGAGAGTTAACACACACACACACACACACACACAGAAAGGCGTACCTGTGTAAAGCCCAGTTTGATGCGTCTCTGTTTGAAGGTGCGGGCGAACACCTCCAGTTCCTCAAGGTCACTGGGCTCCTCGGGGTGAGGGGTCACAGAGGACACAGAGGTCATGACCCCACTGCCCTCCATAGCCTTATCTCTCTACAGGGGTAGAGGGGGAGGAGGAGGAAAAAGAAAGTGGAAGAGCAAGAGAGAGCGAGAATTATATAGCAGAAGAGAGGCGTTTACTGGATATGACAGAATGATGAGAAGAGATGTTTGTTGGAAAGAGCTGGGCCTGTAGCCTCTCTCAAAGCCTGGGTGTTTCCTACCTGTGCTTGGAGCCCCAGCCTGGGAGTGGACAGGAGGCTCCCTTGGTTTTGCTGAGGTAGCTGAATCAGATTTGGTGTTGATAGTAGTCCTGAGGAGTGAAGAAGTGAGGGAATCAGTAGGCCTATGATCAGTTATGTGAACAAACAACACACGTAATATTCCACAAAGCTCCATGGTCGATCAGAGAATCCAATAGACATTCTAGTATTAGACATTTGAAGAACCTGTTAATGGTTGTCAACAGTTGGCACTTATAAATAAATGAAATCTGTTTGTTGATAGTTGGAACATCTACAGCCCATCTTCAGGGCACTGTCCCAATAGAACAGAAACCGGTGGTAGTGACTAGTGCGAGGAGCCCACCTTGCTGCCCTTGGTGCTGTTGGAGGAGGAACTGAGGAGACTGCAGGTGGTGTCCTGGCACCAGAACCAACTGCTGCAGCTGCAACAACTGCTGGATGTCCTGCAGGGAGACAGGAGGACAGAACAGAGATCAGAGATGGAGAGAACAAAGGGGTCAGAGATGGAGAGAACAGAGGGGTCAGAGATGGAGAGAACAGAGGGGTCAGAGATGGAGAGAACAGAGGGGTCAGAGATGGAGAGAACAGAGGGGTCAGAGATGGAGAGAACAGAGGGGTCAGAGTTGGAGAGAACAGAGGGGTCAGAGATGGAGAGAACAGAGGGGTCAGAGATGGAGAGAACAGAGGGGTCAGAGTTGGAGAGAACAGAGGGGTCAGAGTTGGAGAGAACACAAATGCACAGAGAAGAAATGAAAAACAACCCCTTCATATAGAGGCCAAGAGAAAAGAGTGAAAGAACAGCAGAGCAACACAAGCAATAAAGAAAAAGATCAATAAAAACGGAGGATCCCAGACTGTCTCCTGAATCAAGACCCTTCCCCACCTCTTCCCAGCCAGGATGTGCCTTGTGATTGGTTGTCAGTACCTGGGCGGTGAGCTGAATTGGCTGAGAGAGGGTGAGCTGAGGATGAGTGGGCGGGACAGGGACAGGTTGACCTGTCTGTTCCTGTGTGCTCTGTCCCTGGGGCTGTGATTTGCCCTGCTGCCCTGTCTGTCCCGCCTGCTGCTGGGCATGTTGATTGGCTGCTGCGGCTGCCTGAGCTTGCTGATTGGCTTGGGCGGCTGCGTGGGCTGCATGAGCTGCGTGAGCTGCGTGAGCTGCGTTGGACTGCTGAACAGACTGCTGCACAGCTGCAGCTAGAAGCTGAGCCTGAGCCTGCTGCAGTAACAACTGCTGCTGAGCTGGCAAGAGAGCTGTCAACTGAGAAAGAGACACCGAGCGAGAGAGAGAGACACACAGAGAAAGAGAGCGAGAGAGGGACAGAGAGAGAAATAAGGGGAGGGAAGGATGAAGAGAGGGAGGGAGGGAGGGAGAGAGGGAAAGAGGGAGGGAGAGCGAGAGAGAGAGGGAGAGTGAGGGAGAGAGCAAGAGAGAGAGAGAGAGAGAGAGAGAGGGAGGGAGGGAGAGAAAGAGAGAGAAAGAGAGAGAGAGAGAGAGAGAGAGAGAGAGAGAGAGAGAGAGAGAGAGAGAGAGAGAGAGGGAGGGAGGGAGGGAGGGAGGGAGGGAGGGAGGGAGAGCAGAGGAAAGAAAGAAGGAATAAAGCAGTGAACTCAAGCCAGACCATAAGCATGAGTCTGTGTTTTTGTGAGTGTGCATCAATGTGTGTTTGTTAAGCCTCTTCCTCCTTGTCTTACCCCTGCCAGTTGGGAGCCGGTCAGCATGAGCTGTGTGTGTGGGAGGGGCGTCTGTGAGGGGGCGTGGCTGTGGTGGGGAGCAGGGCCCGGGGACATCTCACCACACTCTTCCATCTTATTCTGAGAGGAGGAGAGAGAACGAGGGATACAGTTAAACGAAGCTGACGGTTCTGCTCTATCTACTGTGGTAACATGCATGCCAAAGGAAGGTGCCTTTCTTTTCTTTAGAAATGAAGGATAGTCATCCCTTCTTCCTGGAATGGGCATGTCCAAACTGGCTAGTCTGACTGTTTTGCATACCTGTCAATCTGTATGCAAATGTGGCAAAATACTCTATAGTGTGGCCACACAAAACACACATCTACACACACACACACACACACACACACACACACACACACACACACACACACACACACACACACACACACACACACCTTGTTGCTGCTGAGGGTTGGAGAAAGGTGAAAGGGACTGATTTTCATCTGCTGAAGCTGTTAAAAGGACAAAAACCATCAGTACAGAGAAACATAAACATAAATGATCATAAAAAAAGAATATATGACTGCAGTGTTTTCCAATCCTGTCCTGGGGACCCCGACACACAACATTCCACTCAGCAACTCATCATCCAGCCTTAGATAAGTGGAATCAGGTGTATTTTGGGTAAAAACATAAATGTGCCTCCCTTGGGGTCTCCAAGGCCAGATTTGGGAAACACACTGCTGTACTGATGCTTGTGTCTTGGTATTAGGCTACTTGTTGTCAGTCATCTTTACTTTTCAGACCTAATGTGTGTGTTGTTCAGATCATGATTGTCACCATTGAAAATGACTGATTATTATGTTTCCTAGAGGTACATTGCATTCGCAAAGTATTCAGACCCCTTTACCTTTTTCACATTTTGTTACGTTACAGCCTTATTCTAAAATGGATACAATTTACTTTCCCCCTCATCAATCTACACACAATACCCCCCAAAAAATATGTAGCATTGAAGGTCCCCAAGAACAGAGTGGCCTCCATCATTCTTAAATGGAAGAAGTTTGGAACCACCAAGACTCGTAGAGCTGGCCACTCAGCCAAACTGAACAATCGGGAGAGAAGGGCCTTGGTCAGGGAGGTGACCAATGGTTACTCTGACAGAGCTCCAGAGTTCCTCTTTGGAGATTGGAGAACCTTCCAGAAGGACAACCACCTCTGCAGCACTCCATCAATCAGGCCTTTATGGTAGAGTGGCCAGACGGAAGCCACTCCTCAGTAAAAGGCACATGACAGCCTGCTTGGAGTTTGCCATAAGGCATCTAAAGACTCTCAGACCATGAGAAACAAGATTCTCTGGTCTGATGAAACCAAGATTGAACTCTTTGGCCTGAATGTCAAGGGTCACGTCTGGAGGAAACCTGGCACCATCCCTACAGTGAAGCATGGTGGTGGCAACACCATGCTGTGGGGATGATTTTCAGCAGCAGGGACTGGGAGACTAGTCAGGATTGAGGGAAAGATGAACAGAGTAAAGTACAGAGAGATCCTTGATGAAAACCTGCTCCAGAGCGCTCAGGACCTCAGACTGGAGCGAAGGTTCACCTTCCAACAGGACAACAACAAGCACAAAGCCGAGACGATGCAGGAGTGGCTTCGGGACAAGTCTCTGAATGTCCTTGAGTGGCCCAGCCAGAGTCCGGACTTGAACCCGATCGAACATCTCTGGAGAGACCTGAAAATAGCTGTGCGGCAACACTCCCCCATCCAACCTGACAGAGCTTGAGAGGATCTGCAGAGAAGAATGGGAGAAACTCCCCAAATACAGGTGTGCCAAGCTTGTAGCGTAATACTTAAGAAGACTCAAGGCTGTAATCGCTGCCAAAGGTACTTTAACAAAGTACTGAGTGAACGGTCCGATATTTTAGTTATTTAATTTCTTATATTTGCAAACTTTTCTAAAAAAACAGTTTTTGCTTTGTCATTATGGGGTATTGTGTGTAGATTGATGAGAGGAAAAAAACTATTTTAGAATAAGGCTGTAATGTAACAAAATGTTGAAAAATTCAAGGGGTCTGAATGCACAGTATATTACCAGTGATATCAGTACTGAAATGAAGGTGAAGCACCAAACACAAACCTGATGATTTGAGTCAGGACCATTCCGCTCTGAATCTGTGTGGGGGGGATAGGAAACAATTAGAAATTCCTCATACACACGCACTTGCATGCACATACGCACACACACGAACACATGTAGGTATGCACACACACACACACACACACAGACAAATACCTGTGCTCTCCATTGGAGAGTCAGCCACTGTGTTCTCAACCTCAACTGGCTTTGACATCCTGATTTCTATGAGAGAGAGAGAGAGAGAGACAGAGAGAGAGAGACAGAGAGAGACACAGAGAGAGAGAGAGAGAGAGACAGAGAGAGAGAGAGATAGAGACAGAGAGTGAGAGAGAGAGATGGAGACCAGGGGGGAGAGAGCGAGAGACAGAGAGAGCGAAAGAGAGGGAGGGAGACCAGGGGGGAGAGAGACGGAGAGAGCGAGAGACAGAAAGAGCGAAAGAGAGAGGGAGGGAGAGACAGTGAGAGAGAGAGAGAGAGAGAGAGCGAGAGAGAGAGAGACAGAGAGAGCGAAAGAGAGAGGGAGGGAGGGAGGGAGAGACAGAGTGAGAGAGAGAGGGAGACCAGGGGGGGAGAGAGACGGAGAGAGCGAGAGACAGAAAGAGCGAAAGAGAGGGAGGGAGACCAGGGGGAGAGAGACGGAGAGAGCGAGAGACAGAAAGAGCGAAAGAGAGAGGGAGGGAGAGACAGTGAGAGAGAGAGAGAGAGAGAGAGAGAGAGAGAGAGCGAGAGAGAGAGAGAGAGAGAGACAGAGAGAGCGAAAGAGAGAGGGAGGGAGGGAGGGAGGGAGAGACAGAGTGAGAGAGAGAGGGAGACCAGGGGGGGAGAGAGACGGAGAAAGCAGATGATTAGGTTTAATGACTACATGTGAGTCAGCATGTTCAGGTTCAGTTGAAGCATTATACAGATAATCACATAGCAATAGAAAAAAGAGAAAGTGTAAATGCTTTTGGTTGATGTTACTGCGCTGAAATAGGCGCTGAAATATGATGTCACACTGCAGTATTGGCTTTTGTATATGCGCTGATATGTTTTGTTGTGCAGCCTCCGTTCATTCTTTCCTATATGTAGGTGTTTGTTTGGTCTAACAATAGGCCCTACAGAGGTTTGAGTGGGAACAGAACCCTACTAGACACCTCTATACTGATGTTACTCACTGTAGTGTCATCATTACACCACACCACACCCGGCTATACTACACCACAACACTTCCTCCTTCCTCTCCTCTCCTCTGTACTGTACAGACAGCCAGTCAGGGCTGGGACTGTCCCCATAGACCGAGAGTCGAGGGGTGTGGGGGGAGGGTGAGAGGGAGGGAAAGAGAGAGGAGGAACAGGTGGTGGAATGGGAGAGAGTTGGGGCAGGTAGAAAGATTTAAAGAGATAGAGAGCGAGTGAGGGGCGGTGAGGGGTACACAATTCACTGTAAATAAAATCTGATATTGAAGGGAACTTATGTTAAGTTAATTATTTTAAAGAAAATTACCGTAACAGATGTTTCATTTGGCAGTTACTGTATTAACTACAGCTTATTTAGTGAGAAGCCACAATATCTACACAGACACTGGTCTTTGCTGACACACTCCCTCCCTCACACCAACTTCCCTTTTATGAAAACATGCAAATCAACCCAACGAACAACTAATTATATCTGCCACCTGCATTATTAAAAACATTATTCTCTCTCTCTCTCTCTCCCTTCCTCCCGGTTCTCTCTATCACTTCTCCCCCACTATCTTTCTCTCTCTCGGTTCAAGTATAAAGGATGAGTGCTCAGAGTAACATGAATGCATATTTTTTTATTCTCAAAGATGACAAAATCCAGTTTACCTTTTTGAAGTCATAACAAAACTAAACTGTGAAACGACAACACAAATTAACAAATACAACCAACAGACTAAGTAAGCTACTATGTCCGTAACAGGTTATTATCTACAGTACCAGTCAAAGGTTTAGAAACACCTACTCCTTCAAGGGTTTTTCTTCATTTTTTCTATTTTCTACATTGTAGAATAATAGTGAAGACATCAAAACTATGAAATAACACATATACAAAAACACCAATACTAAAGGACACCAATAAGAAGAAGAGACTTGCTTGGGCCAAGAAACACAAGCAATGGACATTAGACCGATGGAAATCTGTTCTTTGGTCTGATAAGTCCAAATTTGAGATTTCTGTTTCCAACCTCTGTGTCATTGTGAGACGCAGAGTAGGTGAACGGATGTGTGGTTCCCACCCTGAAGCATGGAGAAGGAGGTGTGGTTCCCACCCTGAAGCATGGAGAAGGAGGTGTGGTTCCCACCCTGAAGCATGGAGAAGGAGGTGTGATGGTGTGGAGGTGCTTTGCTGGTGACACTATATGTACTTAGAATTCAAGGCACACAACCAGAATGGCTACCACAGCATTCTGCAGCGATATGCCATCCCATCTAGTTTGGGCTTAGTGGTACTATCATTTGTTTTTCAACAGGACAATGACCCAACACACCTCCAGGCTGTGTAAGGGATATTTGCCCAAGAAGGAGACTGATGGAGTGCTGCATCAGATGACCTGGCCTCCACAATCACCCAACCTTTAATGTTTTATTAATCTTTTATTTCACTAGGCAAGCCAGTTAAGAACAAATTCTCATTTACAATGACAGCCTAGGAACAGTGGGTTAACTGCCTTATTCAGGGGCAGAACGAGATATTTTAACCTTGTCAGCTCAGGGATTTGATCTAGCAACCTTTCAGTTACTGGCCCAACACTCTAACCTCTAGGCTACCTGCCACCCCGACCTCAACCCAATTGAGATGGCTTGGGATTAGTTGGACCGCAGAGTGAAAGAAAAGCAGCCAACAAGTGCTCAGCATTTGTGGGAACTCCTTCAAGACTGTTGGAAAAGCATTCCTCCTGAAGCTGGTTGAGAGAATGGCAAGTGTGCAAAGCTGTCATCAAGGCAAAGGGTGGCTACTTTGAAGAATCTCAAATATAACATATGTTTTGATTTGTTTAACACTTTTTTGGTTACTACATGATTCCATATGTGTTATTTCATAGTTTTGATGTCTTCACTGTTATTCTACAATGTAGAAAATAGTACAAATAAAGAAAAATCCTTGAATGAGTAGGTGTCCAAACTTATGACTGGTTCTGTTTATGAGTAATGGCATAGCACTACAGAGACTTCCCTTGTTTGTCCTCTGGGCTATGGAGCAGGACCAGAGTATGTGAGTGGAGGGGAGCTGAGCCCAATTTAACTGGAGCCTGGAGCGAGATTCCCAAAGGCTGGAGTGTTGGCCTTTTAGCCTGCTCCAATTTATCTTCAACAGTGCTCCAGTAGCGCTCACTTCAGGGGCTCAGGGCCGCCCGGCCCAGCATGCATTTGTCTGCTGCTATAGTCCCTTGTTTTAGCTACTGTCATGGAGTTTGCTAAATATTTTCATAAAGAAACTGATCAAACAAACAGGTGCAAAATCAAGGTGACAAAGATGAGGACCAAGAGCAAGAGAGGGACTGTGGAGATCTTATGTCCACAACTAAAGAATAATTGTGGAATCTGAAAAGACATATATCCCGAAAGCATGATGGTGTACTTATTACGTGCGCATGCTAAAACAAAGGAACGAGGTGGGTACATAACTAAGTGTACCATTGTAGCAAAATATATATTTTTAAGTTTCCTTAATTTTTGTTCTACTATCTATACAAATCGGCCATAATTGATTTTGGCCCAATAGGCCCGGCATACTCCAACTTTTAAGGAGCTTTCCATTTTGATTGGGTTATTTTGCCTGAAAACCTTTAGGATTACCTGTATAAAAAACACTCTGCAGCCCTGCCCAGCCTAGGGTGGCGAAAAGGGTGTTTAGCATCCCAAGTGGCTCTGCAAGTGTGGAGAGGGTATTCTCCACTGCTGCCCTGCTCTCCAGGCACCATCGCATGAGCCTGAAGCCACTAACTCTGGTCAAACTGGTGACTCTAAAAATGAATTCAAAGGCAATGAATTCAAAGCCTAATAAGGCATTTTTTGTTTCATTCGTAAGTTAGTCACAGCCTATATGTGCAATTTATACAGTATAATGATTTAATACAACAAAATTAAATGCTTAAATTCACTGACTCCCTACCAGCCTAGTGTGTCGCTCGCAAATGCTTCACAATGTATTTCTTTGTAGCTATAGCCTTGAAATAATTAAATAATATAGCCTAAATAATTCATTTCCGTTCCTTCTTAGGCTCAGTCTGGCTCCTGGCCTATCTAGAGTGTTTATATGCTGTTTAATATGACATGTAGCCTATTTAAAAAATATGAGCGCTTCTCACATTCACATTTTCATGTTTATTAAAATACTTTTCTTTCAAATAATTTTGTTTGGTAGGTCCAAGTATTCACTGCTCCGCTCACATATTCTGAGCAGGACCACTTACCAACCAATAGGGGGTAGTAGTGAGACACTGAACACATTTACCAACAATTACGATGGATGAGGTTGTTATTATTTTTATTTTATTTATTTAACTAGGCAAGTCAGTTAAGAACAAATTATCATTTACAATGACGGCCTACCCCTGCCAAACCCTAACCCGGAAAATTCTGGGCCAATTGTGCACCGCCCTATGGTACTACCATTCACGGCCGGTTGTGATACAGCCTGAAATCAAACCAGGGTCTGTCTTGACGCCTCTAGCACTGAAATGCAGTGCCTTAAGACCACTGTGCAACTATGGAGCGCAGCGGTCTAGGGCACTATTCGTGATATGTAGTGGATTGAATAGCAACAGGGCTATTCAATACCAGGCCTCAATACCTGTAGAGCTGCTGGGTTTCCTTTCTCCCAAGTAGTTCACTGATTGATTCATGTTGTTGATTGGCCAGAGAGTCCACTTGCCTGGAGACCCAGGTCTGAATCAGTTAAACCAAACCAATGAAAACCAATAGTGGTGAGGCCATTGAGGCCCAGATGTCTGAACAAGCTATATCCAGGCTGGATAACACAGAACACAGGAAGGCAGGGGCAGTACATTACTTGTGACAGTCAGGAGTTTTTTTTCTACACACACAGGGTCTGCTAGGGGAAGCAGTGGTCAGACAGAAAAGCCCATTGGCTGTTCCTCACCAATGACGTGCACATCGGATCTAACCACAGGAAGGACCACTCTAAAATAGGTGGATTTTCTCCATAACTTAATTTAGTCGGAACAACTCAGATATGAGGAAGCAATTCAAATAATCTACAACAGAACAAATGGAGTAGTCCCAAAAGTGCAAACCAATAGCTAAATCGGCACATCTCAAAAAGTTTCAGGTGTGTTTGTGAGATGACAGTGTTAGTGAAACAGTATATATAGTGAAATGTGGGAAGACAGTGTTAGTGATATGAAGTGTAGTGTGGGAAGACAGGGTTAGTGGTATGTAGTGTAGTGTGGGAAGACAGGGTTAGTGGTATGTAGTGTAGTGTGGGAAGACAGTGTTAGTGATACGTAGTGTAGTGTGGGAAGACAGTGTTAGTGATATGTAGTGTAGTGTGGGAAGACAGGGTTAGTGATATGTAGTGTAGTGTGGGAAGACAGTGTTAGTGATATGTAGTGTAGTGTGGGAAGACAGTGTTAGTGATATGTAGTGTAGTGTGGGAAGACAGTGTTAGTGATATGAAGTGTGGGTAGACAGTGTTAGTGATATGTAGTGTAGTGTGGGAAGACAGTGTTAGTGATATGAAGTGTAGTGTGGGAAGACAGTGTTAGTGATATGTAGTGTAGTGTGGGAAGACAGTGTTAGTGATATGAAGTGTGGGTAGACAGTGTTAGTGATATGTAGTGTAGTGTGGGAAGACAGTGTTCGTGGTATGTAGTGTAGTGTGGGAAGACAGTGTTAGTGATATGAAGTGTAGTGTGGGAAGACAGTGTTAGTGATATGTAGTGTGGGAAGACAGTGTTAGTGGTATGTAGTGTAGTGTGGGAAGACAGTGTTAGTGGTATGTAGTGTAGTGTGGGAAGACAGTGTTAGTGGTATGTAGTGTAGTGTGGGAAGACAGTGTTAGTGGTATGTAGTGTAGTGTGGGAAGACAGTGTTAGTGATATGAATTGTAGTGTGGGAAGACAGTGTTAGTGATATGTAGTGTAGTGTGGGAAGACAGTGTTAGTGATATGAAGTGTAGTGTGGGAAGACAGTGTTAGTGATATGTAGTGTGGGAAGACAGTGTTAGTGATATGTAGTGTAATGTGGGAAGACAGTGTTAATGATATGTAGTGTGGGAAGACAGTGTTAGTGATATGTAGTGTAATGTGGGAAGACAGTGTTAATGATATGTAGTGTAATGTGGGAAGACAGTGTTAGTGATATGTAGTGTAATGTGGGAAGACAGTGTTAATGATATGTAGTGTGGGAAGACAGGGTTAGTGGTATGTAGTGTAGTGTGGGAAGACAGGGTTAGTGGTATGTAGTGTAGAGTGGGAAGACAGTGTTAGTGATATGTAGTGTAATGTGGGAAGACAATGTTAGTGATATGTAATGTAGTGTGGTAAGACAGTGTTAGTGGTATGTAGTGTAGTGTGGTAAGACAGTGTTAGTGATATGTAGTGTGGGAAGACAGGGTTAGTGGTATGTAGTGTAGTGTGGGAAGACAGTGTTAGTGATATGTAGTGTGGGAAGACAGTGTTAGTGGTGTAAAGTGTAGTGTGGGAAGACAGTGTTAGTGATATGTAGTGTGGGAAGACAGGGTTAGTGGTATGTAGTGTGGGAAGACAGTGTTAGTGGTATGTAATGTGGGAAGACAGTATTACTGGTATGTAGTGTAGTGTGGGAAGACAGGGTTAGTGGTATGTAATGTGGGAAGACAGTATTACTGGTATGTAGTGTAGTGTGGGAAGACAGGGTTAGTGGTATGTAATGTGGGAAGACAGTATTACTGGTATGTAGTGTAGTGTGGGAAGACAGTGTTAGTGATATGTAGTGTAGTGTGGGAAGACAGTGTTAGTGATATGTAGTGTGGGAAGACAGTGTTAGTGATATGTAGTGTAGTGTGGGAAGACAGTGTTAGTGGTATGAAGTGTAGTGTTGGAAGACAGGGTTAGTGGTATGTAGTGTGGGAAGACAGGGTTAGTGGTATGAAGTGTAGTGTGGGAAGACAGTGTTAGTGGTATGAAGTGTAGTGTGGGAAGACAGTGTTAGTGATATGTAGTGTGGGAAGACAGGGTTAGTGGTATGAAGTGTAGTGTGGAAAGACAGGGTTAGTGGTGTGTAGTGTAGTGTGGGAAGACAGGGTTAGTGGTATGAAGTGTAGTGTGGGAAGACAGTGTTAGTGGTGTGTAGTGTAGTGTGGGAAGACAGGGTTAGTGGTATGTAGTGTTGGAAGACAGTGTTAGTGGTATGAAGTGTAGTGTGGGAAGACAGGGTTAGTGGTATGAAGTGTAGTGTTGGAAGACAGTGTTAGTGGTATGAAGTGTAGTGTTGGAAGACAGTGTTAGTGGTATGAAGTGTAGTGTGGGAAGACAGGGTTAGTGGTATGTAGTGTGGGAAGACAGGGTTAGTGATATGTAGTGTAGTGTGGGAAGACAGGGTTAGTGGTATGAAGTGTAGTGTTGGAAGACAGTGTTAGTGGTATGAAGTGTAGTGTGGGAAGACAGGGTTAGTGGTATGTAGTGTGGGAAGACAGGGTTAGTGATATGTAGTGTAGTGTGGGAAGACAGGGTTAGTGGTATGAAGTGTAGTGTTGGAAGACAGTGTTAGTGGTATGAAGTGTAGTGTGGGAAGACAGGGTTAGTGGTATGTAGTGTGGGAAGACAGGGTTAGTGATATGTAGTGTAGTGTGGGAAGACAGGGTTAGTGGTATGAAGTGTAGTGTGGGAAGACAGGGTTAGTGATATGTAGTGTGGGAAGACAGTGTTAGTAATATGTAGTGTGGGTAGACAGTGTTAGTGATATGTAGTGTAGTGTGGGAAGACAGTGTTAGTGGTATATAGTGTAGTGTGGGAAGACAGGGTTAGTGATATGTAGTGTGGGAAGACAGTGTTAGTGATATGTAGTGTAGTGTGGGAAGACAGTGTTAGTGGTATGAAGTGTAGTGTGGGAAGACAGTGTTAGTGATATGAAGTGTAGTGTGGGAAGACAGTGTTAGTGATATGTAGTGTGGGAAGACAGGGTTAGTGGTATGAAGTGTAGTGTGGGAAGACAGTGTTAGTGGTATGAAGTGTAGTGTGGGAAGACAGTGTTAGTGATATGTAGTGTGGGAAGACAGGGTTAGTGGTATGAAGTGTAGTGTGGAAAGACAGGGTTAGTGGTGTGTAGTGTAGTGTGGGAAGACAGGGTTAGTGGTATGAAGTGTAGTGTGGGAAGACAGTGTTAGTGGTGTGTAGTGTAGTGTGGGAAGACAGGGTTAGTGGTATGAAGTGTAGTGTTGGAAGACAGTGTTAGTGGTATGAAGTGTAGTGTTGGAAGACAGTGTTAGTGGTATGTAGTGTAGTGTGGGAAGACAGGGTTAGTGGTATGTAGTGTGGGAAGACAGGGTTAGTGATATGTAGTGTAGTGTGGGAAGACAGGGTTAGTGGTATGAAGTGTAGTGTTGGAAGACAGTGTTAGTGGTATGAAGTGTAGTGTGGGAAGACAGGGTTAGTGGTATGTAGTGTGGGAAGACAGGGTTAGTGATATGTAGTGTAGTGTGGGAAGACAGGGTTAGTGGTATGAAGTGTAGTGTTGGAAGACAGTGTTAGTGGTATGAAGTGTAGTGTGGGAAGACAGGGTTAGTGGTATGTAGTGTGGGAAGACAGGGTTAGTGATATGTAGTGTAGTGTGGGAAGACAGGGTTAGTGGTATGAAGTGTAGTGTGGGAAGACAGGGTTAGTGGTATGTAGTGTGGGAAGACAGTGTTAGTGATATGTAGTGTAGTGTGGGAAGACAGGGTTAGTGATATGTAGTGTGGGAAGACAGTGTTAGTAATATGTAGTGTGGGTAGCCAGTGTTAGTGATATGTAGTGTAGTGTGGGAAGACAGTGTTAGTGGTATATAGTGTAGTGTGGGAAGACAGGGTTAGTGATATGTAGTGTGGGAAGACAGTGTTAGTGATATGTAGTGTAGTGTGGGAAGACAGTGTTAGTGATATGAAGTGTAGTGTGGGAAGACAGTGTTAGTGATATGAAGTGTAGTGTGGGAAGACAGTGTTAGTGATATGTAGTGTGGGAAGACAGTGTTAGTGGTATGTAGTGTAGTGTGGGAAGACAGTGTTAGTGATATGAAGTGTAGTGTGGGAAGACAGTGTTAGTGATATGTAGTGTGGGAAGACAGTGTTAGTGGTATGTAGTGTAGTGTGGGAAGACAGTATTACTGGTATGTAGTGTAGTGTGGGAAGACAGTGTTAGTGATATGTAGTGTGGGAAGACAGTGCTAGTGATATGTAGTGTAGTGTGGGAAGACAGGGTTAGTGATATGTAGTGTGGGAAGACAGTGTTAGTAATATGTAGTGTGGGTAGACAGTGTTAGTGATATGTAGTGTAGTGTGGGAAGACAGTGTTAGTGGTATATAGTGTAGTGTGGGAAGACAGGGTTAGTGATATGTAGTGTGGGAAGACAGTGTTAGTGATATGTAGTGTAGTGTGGGAAGACAGTGTTAGTGGTATGAAGTGTAGTGTGGGAAGACAGTGTTAGTGATATGAAGTGTAGTGTGGGAAGACAGTGTTAGTGATATGTAGTGTGGGAAGACAGGGTTAGTGGTATGAAGTGTAGTGTGGGAAGACAGTGTTAGTGGTATGAAGTGTAGTGTGGGAAGACAGTGTTAGTGATATGTAGTGTGGGAAGACAGGGTTAGTGGTATGAAGTGTAGTGTGGAAAGACAGGGTTAGTGGTGTGTAGTGTAGTGTGGGAAGACAGGGTTAGTGGTATGAAGTGTAGTGTGGGAAGACAGTGTTAGTGGTGTGTAGTGTAGTGTGGGAAGACAGGGTTAGTGGTATGAAGTGTAGTGTTGGAAGACAGTGTTAGTGGTATGAAATGTAGTGTTGGAAGACAGTGTTAGTGGTATGTAGTGTAGTGTGGGAAGACAGGGTTAGTGGTATGTAGTGTGGGAAGACAGGGTTAGTGATATGTAGTGTAGTGTGGGAAGACAGGGTTAGTGGTATGAAGTGTAGTGTTGGAAGACAGTGTTAGTGGTATGAAGTGTAGTGTGGGAAGACAGGGTTAGTGGTATGTAGTGTGGGAAGACAGGGTTAGTGATATGTAGTGTAGTGTGGGAAGACAGGGTTAGTGGTATGAAGTGTAGTGTGGGAAGACAGGGTTAGTGATATGTAGTGTGGGAAGACAGTGTTAGTAATATGTAGTGTGGGTAGACAGTGTTAGTGATATGTAGTGTAGTGTGGGAAGACAGTGTTAGTGGTATATAGTGTAGTGTGGGAAGACAGGGTTAGTGATATGTAGTGTGGGAAGACAGTGTTAGTGATATGTAGTGTAGTGTGGGAAGACAGTGTTAGTGGTATGAAGTGTAGTGTGGGAAGACAGTGTTAGTGATATGAAGTGTAGTGTGGGAAGACAGTGTTAGTGATATGTAGTGTGGGAAGACAGGGTTAGTGGTATGAAGTGTAGTGTGGGAAGACAGTGTTAGTGGTATGAAGTGTAGTGTGGGAAGACAGTGTTAGTGATATGTAGTGTGGGAAGACAGGGTTAGTGGTATGAAGTGTAGTGTGGAAAGACAGGGTTAGTGGTGTGTAGTGTAGTGTGGGAAGACAGGGTTAGTGGTATGAAGTGTAGTGTGGGAAGACAGTGTTAGTGGTGTGTAGTGTAGTGTGGGAAGACAGGGTTAGTGGTATGAAGTGTAGTGTTGGAAGACAGTGTTAGTGGTATGAAGTGTAGTGTTGGAAGACAGTGTTAGTGGTATGTAGTGTAGTGTGGGAAGACAGGGTTAGTGGTATGTAGTGTGGGAAGACAGGGTTAGTGATATGTAGTGTAGTGTGGGAAGACAGGGTTAGTGGTATGAAGTGTAGTGTTGGAAGACAGTGTTAGTGGTATGAAGTGTAGTGTGGGAAGACAGGGTTAGTGGTATGTAGTGTGGGAAGACAGGGTTAGTGATATGTAGTGTAGTGTGGGAAGACAGGGTTAGTGGTATGAAGTGTAGTGTTGGAAGACAGTGTTAGTGGTATGAAGTGTAGTGTGGGAAGACAGGGTTAGTGGTATGTAGTGTGGGAAGACAGGGTTAGTGATATGTAGTGTAGTGTGGGAAGACAGGGTTAGTGGTATGAAGTGTAGTGTGGGAAGACAGGGTTAGTGGTATGTAGTGTGGGAAGACAGTGCTAGTGATATGTAGTGTAGTGTGGGAAGACAGGGTTAGTGATATGTAGTGTGGGAAGACAGTGTTAGTAATATGTAGTGTGGGTAGCCAGTGTTAGTGATATGTAGTGTAGTGTGGGAAGACAGTGTTAGTGGTATATAGTGTAGTGTGGGAAGACAGGGTTAGTGATATGTAGTGTGGGAAGACAGTGTTAGTGATATGTAGTGTAGTGTGGGAAGACAGTGTTAGTGGTATGAAGTGTAGTGTGGGAAGACAGTGTTAGTGATATGAAGTGTAGTGTGGGAAGACAGTGTTAGTGATATGAAGTGTAGTGTGGGAAGACAGTGTTAGTGATATGTAGTGTGGGAAGACAGTGTTAGTGGTATGTAGTGTAGTGTGGGAAGACAGTGTTAGTGATATGAAGTGTAGTGTGGGAAGACAGTGTTAGTGATATGTAGTGTGGGAAGACAGTGTTAGTGGTATGTAGTGTAGTGTGGGAAGACAGTATTACTGGTATGTAGTGTAGTGTGGGAAGACAGTGTTAGTGATATGTAGTGTGGGAAGACAGTGCTAGTGATATGTAGTGTAGTGTGGGAAGACAGGGTTAGTGATATGTAGTGTGGGAAGACAGTGTTAGTAATATGTAGTGTAGTGTGGGAAGACAGTGTTAGTGATATGAAGTGTAGTGTGGGAAGACAGTGTTAGTGGTATATAGTGTAGTGTGGGAAGACAGGGTTAGTGATATGTAGTGTGGGAAGACAGTGTTAGTGATATGTAGTGTAGTGTGGGAAGACAGTGTTAGTGATATGAAGTGTAGTGTGGGAAGACAGTGTTAGTGATATGTAGTGTGGGAAGACAGTGTTAGTGGTATGTAGTGTAGTGTGGGAAGACAGTATTACTGGTATGTAGTGTAGTGTGGGAAGACAGTGTTAGTGATATGTAGTGTGGGAAGACAGTGCTAGTGATATGTAGTGTAGTGTGGGAAGACAGGGTTAGTGATATGTAGTGTGGGAAGACAGTGTTAGTAATATGTAGTGTAGTGTGGGAAGACAGTGTTAGTGATATGAAGTGTAGTGTGGGAAGACAGTGTTAGTGATATGTAGTGTGGGAAGACAGTGTTAGTGGTATGTAGTGTAGTGTGGGAAGACAGTGTTAGTGATATGAAGTGTAGTGTGGGAAGACAGTGTTAGTGATATGTAGTGTGGGAAGACAGTGTTAGTGGTATGTAGTGTAGTGTGGGAAGACAGGGTTAGTGGTATGTAGTGTGGGAAGACAGGGTTAGTGATATGTAGTGTAGTGTGGGAAGACAGGGTTAGTGGTATGAAGTGTAGTGTTGGAAGACAGTGTTAGTGGTATGAAGTGTAGTGTGGGAAGACAGGGTTAGTGGTATGTAGTGTGGGAAGACAGGGTTAGTGATATGTAGTGTAGTGTGGGAAGACAGGGTTAGTGGTATGAAGTGTAGTGTTGGAAGACAGTGTTAGTGGTATGAAGTGTAGTGTGGGAAGACAGGGTTAGTGGTATGTAGTGTGGGAAGACAGGGTTAGTGATATGTAGTGTAGTGTGGGAAGACAGGGTTAGTGGTATGAAGTGTAGTGTGGGAAGACAGGGTTAGTGGTATGTAGTGTGGGAAGACAGTGCTAGTGATATGTAGTGTAGTGTGGGAAGACAGGGTTAGTGATATGTAGTGTGGGAAGACAGTGTTAGTAATATGTAGTGTGGGTAGCCAGTGTTAGTGATATGTAGTGTAGTGTGGGAAGACAGTGTTAGTGGTATATAGTGTAGTGTGGGAAGACAGGGTTAGTGATATGTAGTGTGGGAAGACAGTGTTAGTGATATGTAGTGTAGTGTGGGAAGACAGTGTTAGTGGTATGAAGTGTAGTGTGGGAAGACAGTGTTAGTGATATGAAGTGTAGTGTGGGAAGACAGTGTTAGTGATATGAAGTGTAGTGTGGGAAGACAGTGTTAGTGATATGTAGTGTGGGAAGACAGTGTTAGTGGTATGTAGTGTAGTGTGGGAAGACAGTGTTAGTGATATGAAGTGTAGTGTGGGAAGACAGTGTTAGTGATATGTAGTGTGGGAAGACAGTGTTAGTGGTATGTAGTGTAGTGTGGGAAGACAGTATTACTGGTATGTAGTGTAGTGTGGGAAGACAGTGTTAGTGATATGTAGTGTGGGAAGACAGTGCTAGTGATATGTAGTGTAGTGTGGGAAGACAGGGTTAGTGATATGTAGTGTGGGAAGACAGTGTTAGTAATATGTAGTGTGGGTAGACAGTGTTAGTGATATGTAGTGTAGTGTGGGAAGACAGTGTTAGTGGTATATAGTGTAGTGTGGGAAGACAGGGTTAGTGATATGTAGTGTGGGAAGACAGTGTTAGTGATATGTAGTGTAGTGTGGGAAGACAGTGTTAGTGGTATGAAGTGTAGTGTGGGAAGACAGGGTTAGTGGTATGTAGTGTGGGAAGACAGGGTTAGTGGTATGAAGTGTAGTGTGGGAAGACAGTGTTAGTGATATGTAGTGTGGGAAGACAGTGTTAGTGATATGAAGTGTAGTGTGGGAAGACAGGGTTAGTGGTATGTAGTGTGGGAAGACAGGGTTAGTGGTATGCAGTGTAGTGTGGGAAGACAGGGTTAGTGGTATGAAGTGTAGTGTGGGAAGACAGTGTTAGTGATATGTAGTGTAGTGTGGGAAGACAGGGTTAGTGGTATGCAGTGTGGGAAGACAGTGTTAGTGGTATGTAGTGTAGTGTGGGAAGACAGGGTTAGTGATATGTAGTGTGGGAATACAGTGATAGTGATATGTAGTGTGGGAAGACAGGGTTAGTGATATGTAGTGTGGGAATACAGTGATAGTGATATGTAGTGTGGGAAGACAGTGTTAGTGGTATGAAGTGTAGTGTGGGAAGACAGTGTTAGTGATATGTAGTGTAGTGTGGGAAGACAGGGTTAGTGGTATGAAGTGTAGTGTGGGAAGACAGGGTTAGTGATATGTAGTGTAGTGTGGGAAGACAGGGTTAGTGGTATGAAGTGTAGTGTGGGAAGACAGTGTTAGTGATATGTAGTGTGGGAAGACAGTGTTAGTGGTATGTAGTGTAGTGTGGGAAGACAGTGTTAGTGATATGAAGTGTAGTGTGGGAAGACAGTGTTAGTGATATGTAGTGTGGGAAGACAGTGTTAGTGGTATGTAGTGTAGTGTGGGAAGACAGTATTACTGGTATGTAGTGTAGTGTGGGAAGACAGTGTTAGTGATATGTAGTGTGGGAAGACAGTGCTAGTGATATGTAGTGTAGTGTGGGAAGACAGGGTTAGTGATATGTAGTGTGGGAAGACAGTGTTAGTAATATGTAGTGTGGGTAGACAGTGTTAGTGATATGTAGTGTAGTGTGGGAAGACAGTGTTAGTGGTATATAGTGTAGTGTGGGAAGACAGGGTTAGTGATATGTAGTGTGGGAAGACAGTGTTAGTGATATGTAGTGTAGTGTGGGAAGACAGTGTTAGTGGTATGAAGTGTAGTGTGGGAAGACAGGGTTAGTGGTATGTAGTGTGGGAAGACAGGGTTAGTGGTATGAAGTGTAGTGTGGGAAGACAGTGTTAGTGATATGTAGTGTGGGAAGACAGTGTTAGTGATATGAAGTGTAGTGTGGGAAGACAGGGTTAGTGGTATGTAGTGTGGGAAGACAGGGTTAGTGGTATGCAGTGTAGTGTGGGAAGACAGGGTTAGTGGTATGAAGTGTAGTGTGGGAAGACAGTGTTAGTGATATGTAGTGTAGTGTGGGAAGACAGGGTTAGTGGTATGCAGTGTGGGAAGACAGTGTTAGTGGTATGTAGTGTAGTGTGGGAAGACAGGGTTAGTGATATGTAGTGTGGGAATACAGTGATAGTGATATGTAGTGTGGGAAGACAGGGTTAGTGATATGTAGTGTGGGAATACAGTGATAGTGATATGTAGTGTGGGAAGACAGTGTTAGTGGTATGAAGTGTAGTGTGGGAAGACAGTGTTAGTGATATGTAGTGTAGTGTGGGAAGACAGGGTTAGTGGTATGAAGTGTAGTGTGGGAAGACAGGGTTAGTGATATGTAGTGTAGTGTGGGAAGACAGGGTTAGTGGTATGAAGTGTAGTGTGGGAAGACAGGGTTAGTGGTATGTAGTGTGGGAAGACAGTGTTAGTGGAATGAAGTGTAGTGTGGGAAGACAGTGTTAGTGATATGAAGTGTAGTGTGGGAAGACAGGGTTAGTGGTATGTAGTGTGGGAAGACAGTGTTAGTGGTATGTAGTGTAGTGTGGGAAGACAGGGTTAGTGATATGTAGTGTGGGAATACAGTGATAGTGATATGTAGTGTGGGAAGACAGGGTTAGTGATATGTAGTGTGGGAATACAGTGATAGTGATATGTAGTGTGGGAAGACAGTGTTAGTGGTATGAAGTGTAGTGTGGGAAGACAGTGTTAGTGATATGTAGTGTAGTGTGGGAAGACAGGGTTAGTGGTATGAAGTGTAGTGTGGGAAGACAGGGTTAGTGATATGTAGTGTAGTGTGGGAAGACAGGGTTAGTGGTATGAAGTGTAGTGTGGGAAGACAGGGTTAGTGGTATGTAGTGTGGGAAGACAGTGTTAGTGGAATGAAGTGTAGTGTAGGAAGACAGTGTTAGTGATATGAAGTGTAGTGTGGGAAGACAGGGTTAGTGGTATGTAGTGTGGGAAGACAGTGTTAGTGGTATGAAGTGTAGCGTGGGAAGACAGTGTTAGTGATATGTAGTGTAGTGATGGAAGACAGGGTTAGTGGTATGCAGTGTAGTGTGGGAAGACAGGGTTAGTGATATGTAGTGTGGGATGACAGGGTTAGTGATATGTAGTGTGGGAATACAGTGATAGTGATATGTAGTGTGGGAAGACAGGGTTAGTGATATGTAGTGTGGGAATACAGTGATAGTGATATGTAGTGTAGTGTGGGAAGACAGTATTACTGGTATGTAGTGTAGTGTGGGAAGACAGTGTTAGTGATATGAAGTGTAGTGTGGGAAGACAGTGTTAGTGATATGAAGTGTAGTGTGGGAAGACAGTGTTAGTGATATGTAGTGTGGGAAGACAGTGTTAGTGGTATGTAGTGTAGTGTGGGAAGACAGTGTTAGTGATATGAAGTGTAGTGTGGGAAGACAGTGTTAGTGGTATGAAGTGTAGTGTGGGAAGACAGTGTTAGTGATATGAAGTGTAGTGTGGGAAGACAGTGTTAGTGATATGAAGTGTAGTGTGGGAAGACAGTGTTAGTGATATGTAGTGTGGGAAGACAGTGTTAGTGGTATGTAGTGTAGTGTGGGAAGACAGTGTTAGTGATATGAAGTGTAGTGTGGGAAGACAGTGTTAGTGATATGTAGTGTGGGAAGACAGTGTTAGTGGTATGTAGTGTAGTGTGGGAAGACAGTATTACTGGTATGTAGTGTAGTGTGGGAAGACAGTGTTAGTGATATGTAGTGTGGGAAGACAGTGCTAGTGATATGTAGTGTAGTGTGGGAAGACAGGGTTAGTGATATGTAGTGTGGGAAGACAGTGTTAGTAATATGTAGTGTGGGTAGACAGTGTTAGTGATATGTAGTGTAGTGTGGGAAGACAGTGTTAGTGGTATATAGTGTAGTGTGGGAAGACAGGGTTAGTGATATGTAGTGTGGGAAGACAGTGTTAGTGATATGTAGTGTAGTGTGGGAAGACAGTGTTAGTGGTATGAAGTGTAGTGTGGGAAGACAGGGTTAGTGGTATGTAGTGTGGGAAGACAGGGTTAGTGGTATGAAGTGTAGTGTGGGAAGACAGTGTTAGTGATATGTAGTGTGGGAAGACAGTGTTAGTGATATGAAGTGTAGTGTGGGAAGACAAGGTTAGTGGTATGTAGTGTGGGAAGACAGGGTTAGTGGTATGCAGTGTAGTGTGGGAAGACAGGGTTAGTGGTATGAAGTGTAGTGTGGGAAGACAGTGTTAGTGATATGTAGTGTAGTGTGGGAAGACAGGGTTAGTGGTATGCAGTGTGGGAAGACAGTGTTAGTGGTATGTAGTGTAGTGTGGGAAGACAGGGTTAGTGATATGTAGTGTGGGAATACAGTGATAGTGATATGTAGTGTGGGAAGACAGGGTTAGTGATATGTAGTGTGGGAATACAGTGATAGTGATATGTAGTGTGGGAAGACAGTGTTAGTGGTATGAAGTGTAGTGTGGGAAGACAGTGTTAGTGATATGTAGTGTAGTGTGGGAAGACAGGGTTAGTGGTATGAAGTGTAGTGTGGGAAGACAGGGTTAGTGATATGTAGTGTAGTGTGGGAAGACAGGGTTAGTGGTATGAAGTGTAGTGTGGGAAGACAGGGTTAGTGGTATGTAGTGTGGGAAGACAGTGTTAGTGGAATGAAGTGTAGTGTGGGAAGACAGTGTTAGTGATATGAAGTGTAGTGTGGGAAGACAGGGTTAGTGGTATGTAGTGTGGGAAGACAGTGTTAGTGGTATGTAGTGTAGTGTGGGAAGACAGGGTTAGTGATATGTAGTGTGGGAATACAGTGATAGTGATATGTAGTGTGGGAAGACAGGGTTAGTGATATGTAGTGTGGGAATACAGTGATAGTGATATGTAGTGTGGGAAGACAGTGTTAGTGGTATGAAGTGTAGTGTGGGAAGACAGTGTTAGTGATATGTAGTGTAGTGTGGGAAGACAGGGTTAGTGGTATGAAGTGTAGTGTGGGAAGACAGGGTTAGTGATATGTAGTGTAGTGTGGGAAGACAGGGTTAGTGGTATGAAGTGTAGTGTGGGAAGACAGGGTTAGTGGTATGTAGTGTGGGAAGACAGTGTTAGTGGAATGAAGTGTAGTGTAGGAAGACAGTGTTAGTGATATGAAGTGTAGTGTGGGAAGACAGGGTTAGTGGTATGTAGTGTGGGAAGACAGTGTTAGTGGTATGAAGTGTAGCGTGGGAAGACAGTGTTAGTGATATGTAGTGTAGTGATGGAAGACAGGGTTAGTGGTATGCAGTGTAGTGTGGGAAGACAGGGTTAGTGATATGTAGTGTGGGATGACAGGGTTAGTGATATGTAGTGTGGGAATACAGTGATAGTGATATGTAGTGTGGGAAGACAGGGTTAGTGATATGTAGTGTGGGAATACAGTGATAGTGATATGTAGTGTAGTGTGGGAAGACAGTATTACTGGTATGTAGTGTAGTGTGGGAAGACAGTGTTAGTGATATGAAGTGTAGTGTGGGAAGACAGTATTACTGGTATGTAGTGTAGTGTGGGAAGACAGTGTTAGTGATATGAAGTGTGGTGTTGGAAGACAGTGCTAGTGGTATGAAGTGTAGTGTGGGAAGACAGTGTTAGTGATATGTAGTGTGGGAAGACAGTGTTAGTGATATGAAGTGTAGTGTGGGAAGACAGGGTTAGTGGTATGTAGTGTGGGAAGACAGGGTTAGTGGTATGAAGTGTAGTGTGGGGAAGACAGTGTTAGTGATATGTAGTGTGGGAAGACAGTGTTAGTGATATGAAGTGTAATGTGGGAAGACAGTGTTAGTGATATGTAGTGTAGTGTTGGAAGACAGGGTTAGTGATATGTAGTGTGGGAAGACAGTGTTAGTGGTATGAAGTGTAGTGTGGGAAGACAGTGTTAGTGGTATGTAGTGTAGTGTGGGAAGACAGTGTTAGTGATATGTAGTGTGGGAAGACAGTGTTAGTGGTATGTAGTGTAGTGTGGGAAGACAGTGTTCGTGATATGTAGTGTGGGAAGACAGTGTTAGTGGTATGTAGTGTAGTGTGGGAAGACAGTGTTTGTGATATGTAGTGTGGGAAGACAGTGTTAGTGGTATGTAGTGTAGTGTGGGAAGACAGGGTTAGTGGTATGAAGTGTAGTGTTGGAAGACAGTATTACTGGTATGTAGTGTAGTGTGGGAAGACAGTGTTACTGGTATGTAATGTAGTGTGGAAAGATAGTGTTAGTGGTATGTAGTGTAGTGTGGGAATACAGTGTTAGTGATAGGTAGTGTAGTGTGGGAAGACAGTGTTAGTGATATGTAGTGTAGTGTTGGAAGACAGTAGTAGTGATATGAAGTGTAGTGTGGGAAGACAGGGTTAGTGGTATGTAGTGTAGTGTGGGAATACAGTGTTAGTGATATGTAGTGTGGGAAGACAGTGTTAGTGGTATGAAGTGTAGTGTGGGAAGACAGTGTTAGTGATATGTAGTGTGGGAAGACAGTGTTAGTGGTATGTAGTGTAGTGTGGGAAGACAGTGTTAGTGATATGTAGTGTGGGAAGACAGTGTTAGTGGTATGTAGTGTAGTGTGGGAAGACAGTGTTAGTGACATGTAGTGTGGGAAGACAGTGTTAGTGGTATGTAGTGTAGTGTGGGAAGACAGTGTTAGTGATATGTAGTGTGGGAAGACAGTGTTAGTGGTATGTAGTGTAGTGTGGGAAGACAGTGTTAGTGATATGTAGTGTGGGAAGACAGTGTTAGTGGTATGTAGTGTAGTGTGGGAAGACAGTGTTAGTGATATGTAGTGTGGGAAGACAGTGTTAGTGGTATGTAGTGTAGTGTGGGAAGACAGTGTTCGTGATATGTAGTGTGGGAAGACAGTGTTAGTGGTATGTAGTGTAGTGTGGGAAGACAGTATTACTGGTATGTAGTGTAGTGTGGGAAGACAGTGTTAGTGTATTGAAGTGTAGTGTTGGAAGACAGTGTTAGTGATATGAAGTGTAGTGTGGGAAGACAGGGTTAGTGGTATGAAGTGTAGTGTGGGAAGACAGGGTTAGTGGTATGAAGTGTAGTGTGGGAAGACAGTGTTAGTGGTATGAAGTGTAGTGTGGGAAGACAGGGTTAGTGGTATGCAGTGTAGTGTGGGAAGACAGTGTTAGTGGTATGAAGTGTAGTGTGGGAAGACAGGGTTAGTGGTATGAAGTGTAGTGTGGGAAGACAGGTTTAGTGGTATGAAGTGTAGTGTGGGAAGACAGGGTTAGTGGTATGAAGTGTAGTGTGGGAAGACAGGGTTAGTGGTATGCAGTGTAGTGTGGGAAGACAGTGTTAGTGATATGAAGTGTAATGTGGGAAGACAGTGTTAGTGATATGTAGTGTAGTGTTGGAAGACAGGGTTAGTGATATGTAGTGTGGGAAGACAGTGTTAGTGGTATGAAGTGTAGTGTGGGAAGACAGTGTTAGTGGTATGTAGTGTAGTGTGGGAAGACAGTGTTAGTGATATGTAGTGTGGGAAGACAGTGTTAGTGGTATGTAGTGTAGTGTGGGAAGACAGTGTTCGTGATATGTAGTGTGGGAAGACAGTGTTAGTGGTATGTAGTGTAGTGTGGGAAGACAGTGTTAGTGGTATGTAGTGTAGTGTGGGAAGACAGTGTTCGTGATATGTAGTGTGGGAAGACAGTGTTAGTGGTATGTAGTGTAGTGTGGGAAGACAGTGTTAGTGGTATGTAGTGTAGTGTGGGAAGACAGTGTTAGTGGTATGTAGTGTAGTGTGGGAAGACAGTGTTCGTGATATGTAGTGTGGGAAGACAGGGTTAGTGGTATGAAGTGTAGTGTTGGAAGACAGTATTACTGGTATGTAGTGTAGTGTGGGAAGACAGTGTTACTGGTATGTAATGTAGTGTGGAAAGATAGTGTTAGTGGTATGTAGTGTAGTGTGGGAATACAGTGTTAGTGATAGGTAGTGTAGTGTGGGAAGACAGTGTTAGTGATATGTAGTGTAGTGTTGGAAGACAGTAGTAGTGATATGAAGTGTAGTGTGGGAAGACAGGGTTAGTGGTATGTAGTGTAGTGTGGGAATACAGTGTTAGTGATATGTAGTGTGGGAAGACAGTGTTAGTGGTATGAAGTGTAGTGTGGGAAGACAGTGTTAGTGATATGTAGTGTGGGAAGACAGTGTTAGTGGTATGTAGTGTAGTGTGGGAAGACAGTGTTAGTGATATGTAGTGTGGGAAGACAGTGTTAGTGGTATGTAGTGTAGTGTGGGAAGACAGTGTTAGTGACATGTAGTGTGGGAAGACAGTGTTAGTGGTATGTAGTGTAGTGTGGGAAGACAGTGTTAGTGATATGTAGTGTGGGAAGACAGTGTTAGTGGTATGTAGTGTAGTGTGGGAAGACAGTGTTAGTGATATGTAGTGTGGGAAGACAGTGTTAGTGGAATGAAGTGTAGTGTGGGAAGACAGTGTTAGTGATATGAAGTGTAGTGTGGGAAGACAGGGTTAGTGGTATGTAGTGTGGGAAGACAGTGTTAGTGGTATGTAGTGTAGTGTGGGAAGACAGGGTTAGTGATATGTAGTGTGGGAATACAGTGATAGTGATATGTAGTGTGGGAAGACAGGGTTAGTGATATGTAGTGTGGGAATACAGTGATAGTGATATGTAGTGTGGGAAGACAGTGTTAGTGGTATGAAGTGTAGTGTGGGAAGACAGTGTTAGTGATATGTAGTGTAGTGTGGGAAGACAGGGTTAGTGGTATGAAGTGTAGTGTGGGAAGACAGGGTTAGTGATATGTAGTGTAGTGTGGGAAGACAGGGTTAGTGGTATGAAGTGTAGTGTGGGAAGACAGGGTTAGTGGTATGTAGTGTGGGAAGACAGTGTTAGTGGAATGAAGTGTAGTGTAGGAAGACAGTGTTAGTGATATGAAGTGTAGTGTGGGAAGACAGGGTTAGTGGTATGTAGTGTGGGAAGACAGTGTTAGTGGTATGAAGTGTAGCGTGGGAAGACAGTGTTAGTGATATGTAGTGTAGTGATGGAAGACAGGGTTAGTGGTATGCAGTGTAGTGTGGGAAGACAGGGTTAGTGATATGTAGTGTGGGATGACAGGGTTAGTGATATGTAGTGTGGGAATACAGTGATAGTGATATGTAGTGTGGGAAGACAGGGTTAGTGATATGTAGTGTGGGAATACAGTGATAGTGATATGTAGTGTAGTGTGGGAAGACAGTATTACTGGTATGTAGTGTAGTGTGGGAAGACAGTGTTAGTGATATGAAGTGTAGTGTGGGAAGACAGTGTTAGTGATATGAAGTGTAGTGTGGGAAGACAGTGTTAGTGATATGTAGTGTGGGAAGACAGTGTTAGTGGTATGTAGTGTAGTGTGGGAAGACAGTGTTAGTGATATGAAGTGTAGTGTGGGAAGACAGTGTTAGTGGTATGAAGTGTAGTGTGGGAAGACAGTGTTAGTGATATGAAGTGTAGTGTGGGAAGACAGTGTTAGTGATATGAAGTGTAGTGTGGGAAGACAGTGTTAGTGATATGTAGTGTGGGAAGACAGTGTTAGTGGTATGTAGTGTAGTGTGGGAAGACAGTGTTAGTGATATGAAGTGTAGTGTGGGAAGACAGTGTTAGTGATATGTAGTGTGGGAAGACAGTGTTAGTGGTATGTAGTGTAGTGTGGGAAGACAGTATTACTGGTATGTAGTGTAGTGTGGGAAGACAGTGTTAGTGATATGTAGTGTGGGAAGACAGTGCTAGTGATATGTAGTGTAGTGTGGGAAGACAGGGTTAGTGATATGTAGTGTGGGAAGACAGTGTTAGTAATATGTAGTGTGGGTAGACAGTGTTAGTGATATGTAGTGTAGTGTGGGAAGACAGTGTTAGTGGTATATAGTGTAGTGTGGGAAGACAGGGTTAGTGATATGTAGTGTGGGAAGACAGTGTTAGTGATATGTAGTGTAGTGTGGGAAGACAGTGTTAGTGGTATGAAGTGTAGTGTGGGAAGACAGGGTTAGTGGTATGTAGTGTGGGAAGACAGGGTTAGTGGTATGAAGTGTAGTGTGGGAAGACAGTGTTAGTGATATGTAGTGTGGGAAGACAGTGTTAGTGATATGAAGTGTAGTGTGGGAAGACAGGGTTAGTGGTATGTAGTGTGGGAAGACAGGGTTAGTGGTATGCAGTGTAGTGTGGGAAGACAGGGTTAGTGGTATGAAGTGTAGTGTGGGAAGACAGTGTTAGTGATATGTAGTGTAGTGTGGGAAGACAGGGTTAGTGGTATGCAGTGTGGGAAGACAGTGTTAGTGGTATGTAGTGTAGTGTGGGAAGACAGGGTTAGTGATATGTAGTGTGGGAATACAGTGATAGTGATATGTAGTGTGGGAAGACAGGGTTAGTGATATGTAGTGTGGGAATACAGTGATAGTGATATGTAGTGTGGGAAGACAGTGTTAGTGGTATGAAGTGTAGTGTGGGAAGACAGTGTTAGTGATATGTAGTGTAGTGTGGGAAGACAGGGTTAGTGGTATGAAGTGTAGTGTGGGAAGACAGGGTTAGTGATATGTAGTGTAGTGTGGGAAGACAGGGTTAGTGGTATGAAGTGTAGTGTGGGAAGACAGGGTTAGTGGTATGTAGTGTGGGAAGACAGTGTTAGTGGAATGAAGTGTAGTGTGGGAAGACAGTGTTAGTGATATGAAGTGTAGTGTGGGAAGACAGGGTTAGTGGTATGTAGTGTGGGAAGACAGTGTTAGTGGTATGTAGTGTAGTGTGGGAAGACAGGGTTAGTGATATGTAGTGTGGGAATACAGTGATAGTGATATGTAGTGTGGGAAGACAGGGTTAGTGATATGTAGTGTGGGAATACAGTGATAGTGATATGTAGTGTGGGAAGACAGTGTTAGTGGTATGAAGTGTAGTGTGGGAAGACAGTGTTAGTGATATGTAGTGTAGTGTGGGAAGACAGGGTTAGTGGTATGAAGTGTAGTGTGGGAAGACAGGGTTAGTGATATGTAGTGTAGTGTGGGAAGACAGGGTTAGTGGTATGAAGTGTAGTGTGGGAAGACAGGGTTAGTGGTATGTAGTGTGGGAAGACAGTGTTAGTGGAATGAAGTGTAGTGTAGGAAGACAGTGTTAGTGATATGAAGTGTAGTGTGGGAAGACAGGGTTAGTGGTATGTAGTGTGGGAAGACAGTGTTAGTGGTATGAAGTGTAGCGTGGGAAGACAGTGTTAGTGATATGTAGTGTAGTGATGGAAGACAGGGTTAGTGGTATGCAGTGTAGTGTGGGAAGACAGGGTTAGTGATATGTAGTGTGGGATGACAGGGTTAGTGATATGTAGTGTGGGAATACAGTGATAGTGATATGTAGTGTGGGAAGACAGGGTTAGTGATATGTAGTGTGGGAATACAGTGATAGTGATATGTAGTGTAGTGTGGGAAGACAGTATTACTGGTATGTAGTGTAGTGTGGGAAGACAGTGTTAGTGATATGAAGTGTAGTGTGGGAAGACAGTATTACTGGTATGTAGTGTAGTGTGGGAAGACAGTGTTAGTGATATGAAGTGTGGTGTTGGAAGACAGTGCTAGTGGTATGAAGTGTAGTGTGGGAAGACAGTGTTAGTGATATGTAGTGTGGGAAGACAGTGTTAGTGATATGAAGTGTAGTGTGGGAAGACAGGGTTAGTGGTATGTAGTGTGGGAAGACAGGGTTAGTGGTATGAAGTGTAGTGTGGGAAGACAGTGTTAGTGATATGTAGTGTGGGAAGACAGTGTTAGTGATATGAAGTGTAATGTGGGAAGACAGTGTTAGTGATATGTAGTGTAGTGTTGGAAGACAGGGTTAGTGATATGTAGTGTGGGAAGACAGTGTTAGTGGTATGAAGTGTAGTGTGGGAAGACAGTGTTAGTGGTATGTAGTGTAGTGTGGGAAGACAGTGTTAGTGATATGTAGTGTGGGAAGACAGTGTTAGTGGTATGTAGTGTAGTGTGGGAAGACAGTGTTCGTGATATGTAGTGTGGGAAGACAGTGTTAGTGGTATGTAGTGTAGTGTGGGAAGACAGTGTTTGTGATATGTAGTGTGGGAAGACAGTGTTAGTGGTATGTAGTGTAGTGTGGGAAGACAGGGTTAGTGGTATGAAGTGTAGTGTTGGAAGACAGTATTACTGGTATGTAGTGTAGTGTGGGAAGACAGTGTTACTGGTATGTAATGTAGTGTGGAAAGATAGTGTTAGTGGTATGTAGTGTAGTGTGGGAATACAGTGTTAGTGATAGGTAGTGTAGTGTGGGAAGACAGTGTTAGTGATATGTAGTGTAGTGTTGGAAGACAGTAGTAGTGATATGAAGTGTAGTGTGGGAAGACAGGGTTAGTGGTATGTAGTGTAGTGTGGGAATACAGTGTTAGTGATATGTAGTGTGGGAAGACAGTGTTAGTGGTATGAAGTGTAGTGTGGGAAGACAGTGTTAGTGATATGTAGTGTGGGAAGACAGTGTTAGTGGTATGTAGTGTAGTGTGGGAAGACAGTGTTAGTGATATGTAGTGTGGGAAGACAGTGTTAGTGGTATGTAGTGTAGTGTGGGAAGACAGTGTTAGTGACATGTAGTGTGGGAAGACAGTGTTAGTGGTATGTAGTGTAGTGTGGGAAGACAGTGTTAGTGATATGTAGTGTGGGAAGACAGTGTTAGTGGTATGTAGTGTAGTGTGGGAAGACAGTGTTAGTGATATGTAGTGTGGGAAGACAGTGTTAGTGGTATGTAGTGTAGTGTGGGAAGACAGTGTTAGTGATATGTAGTGTGGGAAGACAGTGTTAGTGGTATGTAGTGTAGTGTGGGAAGACAGTGTTCGTGATATGTAGTGTGGGAAGACAGTGTTAGTGGTATGTAGTGTAGTGTGGGAAGACAGTATTACTGGTATGTAGTGTAGTGTGGGAAGACAGTGTTAGTGTATTGAAGTGTAGTGTTGGAAGACAGTGTTAGTGATATGAAGTGTAGTGTGGGAAGACAGGGTTAGTGGTATGAAGTGTAGTGTGGGAAGACAGGGTTAGTGGTATGAAGTGTAGTGTGGGGAAGACAGTGTTAGTGGTATGAAGTGTAGTGTGGGAAGACAGGGTTAGTGGTATGCAGTGTAGTGTGGGAAGACAGTGTTAGTGGTATGAAGTGTAGTGTGGGAAGACAGGGTTAGTGGTATGAAGTGTAGTGTGGGAAGACAGGTTTAGTGGTATGAAGTGTAGTGTGGGAAGACAGGGTTAGTGGTATGAAGTGTAGTGTGGGAAGACAGGGTTAGTGGTATGCAGTGTAGTGTGGGAAGACAGTGTTAGTGATATGAAGTGTAATGTGGGAAGACAGTGTTAGTGATATGTAGTGTAGTGTTGGAAGACAGGGTTAGTGATATGTAGTGTGGGAAGACAGTGTTAGTGGTATGAAGTGTAGTGTGGGAAGACAGTGTTAGTGGTATGTAGTGTAGTGTGGGAAGACAGTGTTAGTGATATGTAGTGTGGGAAGACAGTGTTAGTGGTATGTAGTGTAGTGTGGGAAGACAGTGTTCGTGATATGTAGTGTGGGAAGACAGTGTTAGTGGTATGTAGTGTAGTGTGGGAAGACAGTGTTAGTGGTATGTAGTGTAGTGTGGGAAGACAGTGTTCGTGATATGTAGTGTGGGAAGACAGTGTTAGTGGTATGTAGTGTAGTGTGGGAAGACAGTGTTAGTGGTATGTAGTGTAGTGTGGGAAGACAGTGTTAGTGGTATGTAGTGTAGTGTGGGAAGACAGTGTTCGTGATATGTAGTGTGGGAAGACAGGGTTAGTGGTATGAAGTGTAGTGTTGGAAGACAGTATTACTGGTATGTAGTGTAGTGTGGGAAGACAGTGTTACTGGTATGTAATGTAGTGTGGAAAGATAGTGTTAGTGGTATGTAGTGTAGTGTGGGAATACAGTGTTAGTGATAGGTAGTGTAGTGTGGGAAGACAGTGTTAGTGATATGTAGTGTAGTGTTGGAAGACAGTAGTAGTGATATGAAGTGTAGTGTGGGAAGACAGGGTTAGTGGTATGTAGTGTAGTGTGGGAATACAGTGTTAGTGATATGTAGTGTGGGAAGACAGTGTTAGTGGTATGAAGTGTAGTGTGGGAAGACAGTGTTAGTGATATGTAGTGTGGGAAGACAGTGTTAGTGGTATGTAGTGTAGTGTGGGAAGACAGTGTTAGTGATATGTAGTGTGGGAAGACAGTGTTAGTGGTATGTAGTGTAGTGTGTGGGAAGACAGTGTTAGTGACATGTAGTGTGGGAAGACAGTGTTAGTGGTATGTAGTGTAGTGTGGGAAGACAGTGTTAGTGATATGTAGTGTGGGAAGACAGTGTTAGTGGTATGTAGTGTAGTGTGGGAAGACAGTGTTAGTGATATGTAGTGTGGGAAGACAGTGGTAGTGGTATGTAGTGTAGTGTGGGAAGACAGTGTTAGTGATATGTAGTGTGGGAAGACAGTGTTAGTGGTATGTAGTGTAGTGTGGGAAGACAGTGTTCGTGATATGTAGTGTGGGAAGACAGTGTTAGTGGTATGTAGTGTAATGTGGGAAGACAGTGTTAGTGGTATGTAGTGTAGTGTGGGAAGACAGGGTTAGTGGTATGAAGTGTAGTGTTGGAAGACAGTATTACTGGTATGTAGTGTAGTGTGGGAAGACAGTGTTACTGGTATGTAATGTAGTGTGGAAAGATAGTGTTAGTGGTATGTAGTGTAGTGTGGGAAGACAGTGTTACTGGTATGTAGTGTAGTGTGGGAAGATAGGGTTAGTGATATGTAGTGAGGGTAGTGGTTAATATACAGTGTTAGTGGTATGGAGTGAGGGTAGTAGTGTATATACAGTGTTAGTGGTATGTAGTGAGGGTAGTAGTGTATATACAGTGTTAGTGGTATGTAGTGAGGGTAGTAGTGTATATACAGTGTTAGTGGTATGTAGTGTAGTGTGGGAATACAGTGTTAGTGATAGGTAGTGTAGTGTGGGAAGACAGTGTTAGTGATATGTAGTGTAGTGTGGGAAGACAGGGTTAGTGATATGTAGTGTGGGAAGACAGGGTTAGTGGTATGTAGTGTAGTGTGGGAAAACAGGGTTAGTGGTATGAAGTGTAGTGTTGGAAGACAGTGGTAGTGATATGAAGTGTAGTGTGGGAAGACAGGGTTAGTGGTATGTAGTGTAGTGTGGGAATACAGTGTTAGTGATATGTAGTGTGGGAAGACAGTGTTAGTGGTATGTAGTGTAGTGTGGGAAGACAGTGTTAGTGATATGTAGTGTGGGAAGACAGTGTTAGTGGTATGAAGTGTAGTGTGGGAATACAGTGTTAGTGATATGTAGTGTGGGAAGACAGTGTTAGTGGTATGAAGTGTAGTGTGGGAAGACAGTGTTAGTGATATGTAGTGTGGGAAGACAGTGTTAGTGGTATGTAGTGTAGTGTGGGAAGACAGTGTTAGTGATATGTAGTGTGGGAAGACAGTGTTAGTGGTATGTAGTGTAGTGTGGGAAGACAGTGTTAGTGATATGTAGTGTGGGAAGACAGTGTTAGTGGTATGTAGTGTAGTGTGGGAAGACAGTGTTAGTGATATGTAGTGTGGGAAGAAGGTGTTAGTGGTATGTAGTGTAGTGTGGGAAGACAGTGTTAGTGATATGTAGTGTGGGAAGACAGTGTTAGTGGTATGTAGTGTAGTGTGGGAAGACAGTGTTAGTGATATGTAGTGTGGGAAGACAGTGTTAGTGGTATGTAGTGTAGTGTGGGAAGACAGTGTTCGTGATATGTAGTGTGGGAAGACAGTGTTAGTGGTATGTAGTGTAGTGTGGGAAGACAGGGTTAGTGGTATGAAGTGTAGTGTTGGAAGACAGTATTACTGGTATGTAGTGTAGTGTGGGAAGACAGTGTTACTGGTATGTAATGTAGTGTGGGAAGATAGGGTTAGTGATATGTAGTGAGGGTAGTGGTTAATATACAGTATTAGTGATATGTAGTGAGGGTAGTAGTGTATATACAGTGTTAGTGGTATGTAGTGAGGGTAGTAGTGTATATACAGTGTTAGTGGTATGTTGTGAGGGTAGTAGTGTATATACAGTGTTAGTGGTATGTAGTGAGGGTAGTAGTGTATATACAGTGTTAGTGGTATGTAGTGAGGGTAGTAGTGTATATACAGTGTTAGTGGTATGTAGTGAGGGTAGTAGTGTATATACAGTGTTAGTGGTATGTAGTGAGGGTAGTAGTGTATATACAGTGTTAGTGGTATGTAGTGAGGGTAGTAGTGTATATACAGTGTTAGTGGTATGTAGTGAGAGTAGTAGTGTATATACAGTGTTAGTGGTATATAGTGAGGGTAGTAGTGTATATACAGTGTTAGTGGTATGTAGTGAGGGTAGTAGTGTATATACAGTGTTAGTGGTATGTTGTGAGGGTAGTAGTGTATATACAGTGTTAGTGGTATGTTGTGAGGGTAGTAGTGTATATTCAGTGTTAGTGGTATGTTGTGAGGGTAGTAGTGTATATACAGTGTTAGTGGTATGTAGTGAGGGTAGTAGTGTATATACAGTGTTAGTGGTATGTTGTGAGGGTAGTAGTGTATATTCAGTGTTAGTGGTATGTTGTGAGGGTAGTAGTGTATATTCAGTGTTAGTGGTATGTTGTGAGGGTAGTAGTGTATATACAGTGTTAGTGGTATGTAGTGAGGGTAGTAGTGTATATACAGTGTTAGTGGTATGTAGTGAGGGTAGTAGTGTATATTCAGTGTTAGTGGTATGTAGTGAGGGTAGTAGTGTATATACAGTGTTAGTGGTATATAGTGAGGGTAGTAGTGTATATTCAGTGTTAGTGGTATGTAGTGAGGGTAGTAGTGTATATACAGTGTTAGTGGTATATAGTGAGGGTAGTAGTGTATATTCAGTGTTAGTGGTATATAGTGAGGGTAGTAGTGTATATTCAGTGTTAGTGGTATGTAGTGAGGGTAGTAGTGTATATTCAGTGTTAGTGGTATGTAGTGAGGGTAGTAGTGTATATACAGTGTTAGTGGTATATAGTGAGGGTAGTAGTGTATATTCAGTGTTAGTGGTATTTACATTTACATTTACATTTAAGTCATTTAGCAGACGCTCTTATCCAGAGCGACTTACAAATTGGTGCGTTCACCTTAAGACATCCAGTGGAACAGCCACTTTACAATAGTGCATCTAAATCTTTTAAGGGGGTGAGAAGGATTACTTTATCCTATCCTAGGTATTCCTGAAAGAGGTGGGGTTTCAGGTGTCTCCGGAAGGTGGTGATTGACTCCGCTGTCCTGGCGTCGTGAGGGAGTTTGTTCCACCATTGGGGGGCCAGAGCAGCAAACAGTTTTGACTGGGCTGCGCGGGAACTGTACTTCCTCAGTGGTAGGGAGGCGAGCAGGCCAGAGGTGGATGAACGCAGTGCCCTTGTTTGGGTGTAGGGCCTGATCAGATCCTGGAGGTACTGAGGTGCCGTTCCCCTCACAGCTCCGTAGGCAAGCACCATGGTCTTGTAGCGGATGCGAGCTTCAACTGGAAGCCAGTGGAGAGAGCGGAGGAGCGGGGTGACGTGAGAGAACTTGGGAAGGTTGAACACCAGACGGGCTGCGGCGTTCTGGATGAGTTGTAGGGGTTTAATGGCACAGGCAGGGAGCCCAGCCAACAGCGAGTTGCAGTAATCCAGACGGGAGATGACAAGTGCCTGGATTAGGACCTGCGCTGCTGTGTATATACAGTGTTAGTGGTATATAGTGAGGGTAGTAGTGTATATTCAGTGTTAGTGGTATGTAGTGAGGGTAGTAGTGTATATACAGTGTTAGTGGTATGTAGTGAGGGTAGTAGTGTATATTCAGTGTTAGTGGTATATAGTGAGGGTAGTAGTGTATATTCAGTGTTAGTGGTATGTAGTGAGGGTAGTAGTGTATATACAGTGTTAGTGGTATGTAGTGAGGGTAGTAGTTAATATACAGTAGGCTGGAGTAATGCTAGTGTATCATGGTGTGTTGTATGTCTCTCTCACTTCCCCCCTCTACTTCCCCTAGCTCACACCATCTTGAACACAGAGTGCTAAACCCAACACTTACTGTCAATGAGACTATTAATATTACTCTAATGCTTTCTCACTCAATGTTACACTGTCACACAACACACAGACTGACATTTTAGTAATTTAGCAGACCCTCTTATCCAGAGCACCTTATAACAGAAATTAGAGTTAAGTGCTTGTAGATTTGAACCAGCGACCTTTGTGTTACTGACCCAACGCACTTAACTGCTAGGCTACCTGCCACCCTACTTTCACGCACGCACGCACGCACGCACGCACGCACACACACACACACACACACACACACACACACACACACACACACAATCTATCTATAGGTGCTGTAATAATACTAACATAATAATACTATCACGTGACAGTGACAAAACTGCAGTATCTGAAGTGTTCTGGTGGTGGTTTAGATACATGGTATCTTTACTCTGATACATAAGGAATGGCTCAGTAGGCCCATAATATAGTACTATCGCAGCACTGGCAACATTCTCTGTGATTACATCAAACTGCCATTTGAACTGCCCCACTATAAGACACATAACTACTGATACGTGTCAGCCTTTATAGTCTCTCCTCTCGCTGCCGTGGGAACAAGACAAGCTATTCTCAGAAGCCTTACCACTACCTAATGAATAGGTGTATGTATGTGCCATAGAAACGGATGTCTATTTAACCTTTATTTAACAGGGCAAATCAGTTAAGAACAAATTCTTTTTTACAATGACGGCCTACCAGGGAACAGTGGGTTAACTGCCTTGTTCAGGGGCAGAACGACATATTTTTACCTTGTCAGCTCAGGGATTCAATCTAGCAATCTTTCGGTTACTGGCCCAATGCTCTAACCACTAGGCTACCTGCCGCCCAGTCTCACAAACTGTACTGTATACTGCTGTATACGGTTGCATAGTGCACAGCATGATATGCCTTGCCATTACATGTTCTATGCATTCTGTTTCTATGGTGTGTTCTCCCAGGGGTATTTTGGGTGAAACTGACCTCATCTGTACCTTCACTTCCTGCTGAAGGAGATCACTGTGGTGCCAAGGGGGGGTCTGGGAAATGAAGTCTACTGATGAAACGTTTAAACTTTCCATTCATATTTCACTACTGATATGAAATCATTCAATGAAAAAAACTGTAGAGTCATTGGACTACAACTGTCTGTAAATCTGTGGCAGGTCAGTAGTGTTGTGTGATAATCCTGTCAGTTAACAAACTGCACACTGAAACCCTAACATTATGACTGGTGTATTCACAATGAATACTGACAATCAACTGTGTTGTCTGTGTGCAATTCAAGGCATAGATGAGACACTGTAGTTCACCCTTCAAGTCAACTATTCACCTGAGTAACCTCATTCTCTATCCAGCGGGGATACTGTACTACATGGACACCATAATATGATGTGTCATCCCGTCACCGTGGTCTGGTCACAGGAATGTACAGGGGGGTTGATTTTAAAAAGCCCTATTCATCACTGTCCACGTCGATGTGAGAAATGACAAGGTGCTTCATCGCATGAATCATTCCCATCAAATGGATACGCAGGCACATACCGTAAATGGTCCACTGTGATGTTATCTATACCTGATTATTCATGACATGCAGTAATACTATTGACATTTGTTGATAGGTTTTTCTGTTATTGATGAATCATTTCCTGTGAATGTATTTTTGAGAAACTATTTCTCTATCATCTCTTAATTTGACATTAAAACGTGACAATCTATATGTAGGCTAAAGACCACTTCTAATGCTGTTATGTAGGACACATAACTAAAGTGTACCTTTAGGTTCTCTGTTTAAACAGATAGCAAATACTTGTACAGAAAACACACACACCCACCCACCCACCCACACATTGCATCCCTGTCCACCATGGAGAGACAAGTCTGACCTTTCTCTCTGCCTGCGACAGACATCCACACCTCCATCCTCTCCTCCCTCCATCCATCTCCCTCTCTTTGATGTGCTCTAATTAGCCATGCTCGTTAGACCCAGTGGTGCTAATCAATTGGCTCAGCCCAGATACACACACACACACACAGACAAACACACACACACACACAGACAGACAAACACACACACAAAAACACACACACGGCGAGCTTAATTGGGCCGTGCTAATGAAGGCAGGGAGAGGCACAGACACTCACCTTCTACCCACATATTGCAGAAGTCCATGGTTGCTAGAGCTGCTGTCTTGGTCATATCTGTCTGAGTGTCTGAGTCCCCTTCTTTCTCTAACTGTCTCTGTCTCTCTCTCTCACCCAATGGAGGAGTGATAAAAATCATTCTCCCTCTTGTTGTCCACGCCCCCACACATGCCCCACCCCTCCCCACATCCTTACAGAGAGAGAGAGAGAGAAAGAGAAGAGGAAGTAAACAAAAGAAGAGTAGGAAGTGGGGTCAGAAAGAGAAAGGGGGACACGCGAGGTTAAAGAGTGGGAGAGGGTGAGATCTAAGAAATTGAGGAGGAGAAAGAAGAGGGGGAAGACTTTCAGTGGAAAGTGACAGGGTGTCTGGAAACTGTCACTCACAGCTCAGAGAAAACAACGCTATGGCTGACACTACTGCAGTCACACTGCAGAAAAATGATATTCTACCTAGATTCTTTAGTATTGTATTGAGATAATTAAGTGAAAATGAGTTGATATCGCTCACCCAGAAAATGCATTTACTTGTTTCAAGCTGATTTTGCTTACCCAGGAAATGTATTTTTTGTTTCAAGCCTTTTTGTAGGTTAAAGTAGGAGAAATGGTCTGCCACACTAAGATAATTCACCTTGGTAAGATGAAAAAAGATGATGTATCTTACCCCACTTGTATCAAGCCTTTTTAGGTTAAAATCAGCTACATGATCTGCCTGTTTACCTCTAGTCAACACACTGTAAGAGATATCTAGCTGAGATCTAAATGTTATTAACCTTTATTTAACCAGTCAGTTAGGAACTAGTTCTTATTTACAATGACGGTCTGCTCCGGCCAAACCCAGACGACGCTGTGCCAATTGTGCGCCGCCCTATGGGTCTCCCAATCACAGCCGGTTGTGATACAGCCTGGAATCAAACCTTAGACCGCTGCGCCACTTGGGAGACTAAACTACCAGGCCAGTTAGAGACTTAACCCATCATATGCCATACAATAAGACAGGGCTCATACATGCTTATAACAAGTCATATAGCATTATACCTGCTGTCGACTTTAAGTCAAGTGTTACAAAACATTTAATCGACATGCTCAACAGTTTTCATTATATTGGCACTTTTGTTGGTTCTACCTACTCAGACTGTGTTCACTGTCACATGAGGCGGGAGATGTGAGCCATCACAACATCCCCATAAACCACTACCCCTCTCACCCCCACTCCTCCAACGGAGGAAAAATTGAGTAAGTGCAGCACTAGCGCTGACCAACCAGCTTGAGTTCACTACCACAGTGGAAATATGGGTTTCTCTGAAGTAGCATGAGTCAGCCACATGGTGGCAGTATTGGCAATCAATTCCACTTACAGATGCAGACAGCATCCATCCAAGGCCAAGGAGAGGGAACTGTGCCCCCCCCATTCTCTCTCTCTCTCTCTCTCTCTCTCTCTCTTCACTAATTCAAAAACTATCGAGAGGAGAGCTCTCAAGTTTGCGTGCGTGTGTGTGTGTTAGAAGGTGGTGACCGCAGCAGTCATGGTTGTCCAGAGACAGTGACAGACTGTGTGTGGGGAGGGGGTGTGTCTATGGGTCAGAGGTCGTCTGGGCAGCCTGGATTTGGCCGTGGCCCTACTACCACCATCCCCCCTCTCCCGTGTGTGTGTGTCATGTCCAGGGACAAGGGGGTCCTTCCTGCCTTTGAGGAGGTCTAAGCCTTGGTTACCATGACAACCAGACCCAGCGACACTCCATTCTGGGTAATCTGAGGATGCTGGGGTAAGACGCCCTTATTTGGGCAACATAATATCACAGACATTACATAATAACATAATGATTAGGAACCAATACAATGACATACAACATCAAATAAAGAAATCCTTTCATGGAATTTCAGAAACACACTGCTGTACTTGATTAATAATAACTCAGTTATTCATGAAATTGTATCGATTTAACTATATATATTTTCATACGGAATAAAAACACATACACAGAAAAAAAAAATCACACACACACACACACACACACACACACACACACACACACACACACACACACACACACACACACTAACAACCTGATAGTGGGACCCCAGGGAGGGGGATGGGGAGGCTGGGGCCTTCTGAGTAACATCAATCATCCTGCTGTCACTGAGAGAGAGAGGGAGGGGAGGGGGAGGGGAGTAGGGAGGGAAGGGGATGAGGGGAGGAGGGAGGGAGGGGGAGAGAGGTAAAGAGATAAAGAGAGAGAGAAGGAGGGAAGGAGGGGGAGAGAGGTAAAGAGATAGAGAGAGAGAGGGAAGGAGGGAGGGGGAGAGAGGTAAAGAGAAAGAGAGAGGGAAGTAGGGAGGGGGAGAAGGAGGGGGAGAGAGGTAAAGAGATAGAGAGAGAGGGAAGGAGGGAAGGAGGGGGAGAGAGGTAAAGAGATAGAGAGAGGGAAGGAGGGAAGGAGGGGGAGAGAGGTAAAGAGATAAAGAGAGAAGGAACGAGGGAAGGAGGGGGAGAGAGGTAAAGTGATCGAGAGAGGGAAGGAGAGGTGTCTAGAATGGGTCAGTACAGGGACCATTCGACATCTCTCTGGAGCTCCCATCTATTGTACAGCCACCACAGGGGGGCCCAGAGCAGATACACACATCCTCATCTTTACACTGGTGTTGGACCAACAATGTGTGTTTGTCTCACCACTGTGTGTGTGTGCGTGTGCGTGTGTGTGTGGAGCTCCAGGATTATAAACTGTACTGGTAGGAGGGTGAGAGGTTTAGGTGGTGTATGGAAACCAGCAGGGGGTGAGAACTAGATAATACCTGTCTCTACCATGTGCCCAGTAATAACACACAGTCCAGCTAGTTGAGATGGACAGAACTCTGTGTTATCATTACCTGGCTATAGGATGAGGAGATATCATGGTCAGTTGGATAGTAAATCATTTGTATTTTTTATCACCTACAAATTTAAATGATGGTGCAGTATCTTTCTCTGTGTCATCCGTTCCATCCTCCTCCTCATTCACCTTCACCAGACCCACCTCTATCTCTCTCCTCCTCGTTCACCTTCACCAGACCCACCTTTATCTCTCTCCTCCTCGTTCACCTTCACCAGGCCCTCCTCTATCTCTCTCCTCCTCTTTCACCTTCACCAGGCCCTCCTCTCTCTCTCCTCCTCTTTCACCTTCACCAGGCCCTCCTCTATCTCTCTCCTCCTCTTTCACCTTCACCAGGCCCTCCTCTATCTCTCTCCTCCTCTTTCACCTTCACCAGGCCCCTCCCTCTATCTCTCTCCTCCTCTTTCACCTTCACCAGGCCCTCCTCTATCTCTCTCCTCCTCTTTCACCTTCACCAGGCCCTCCTCTATCTCTCTCCTCCTCTTTCACCTTCACCAGGCCCTCCTCTATCTCTCTCCTCCTCTTTCACCTTCACCAGGCCCTCCTCTATCTCTCGCCTCCTCTCTGTCCCCTCATCACAACACTTTTTTTCCGACCAGCTTCACTCTCTAAATTCAAACTTTCTATTTAACACATATGCATCCACATGTACACAACATACATTAACAACCTCTCTCTCTCCCTCTCTCTCTGCTGGTCAGCAGCAGCTCTGACATCACTGGACACTGCTCTGCACCTTGATTGGACACACGTTGCCAGGCAACAGCAGCAAAAGGTCTCGGTGTGTGTGTGCGCGTGTGTTTACTGTTTATACATGCGTGTGTGAGTGATTTTATGGTCATGTCCTTGTCTACGTGTGGAGGAAAATGTATGAATAAAGAAATGTAACTGTAAATCTCATATCAAGTCATATGCTCATTCTGTCTGCCTGTCGGTTCTCTCAGAGAGACAAGTATATATCCATCTGTGTGTTAATGAAAGAGAGAGAGGATGCCGTTGTGTGTGTGTATATACTGTATGTATGCTTGTGTTTTTGTCTGTATAAAGAAATGTCTGTGTTTGCGTCAGTGTATGAAATGTGTGTTTGGTTAGTGTACGTGTGTGCGTGTGTGTGTGTGTGTGTGTATTGTTCTAAGCCCCTGGGAGCTGGTGGTTATTGTATCTGACACAGCGGCTCTTTCTCGCGCCTCATATTTCTGGGCCGATCGATTCGTCTGACTCCCGACAAGACAATAATCGCACCTCCCTCTCTCACTCCATCACTACCATTATTACTGACCTCCCCAGGGAACGCAGGAGGGAGAGAGGGATGAGGGAGAGAAAGAAAGAGGAAGACAAATGCAGGAAGGAGGGAGACCGGATTGAGAGAGCGAGAGAGAGAGGGAGAGCGAGAGAGAGAGGGAGAGCGAGAGAGAGAGAGAGAGAGAGAGAGAGAGAGAGAGAGAGAGAGAGAGAAAAGGGCAACCAGTGAAGAACAAAAACCATTGTAAATACAACCCATATTTATGTTTATTTATGTTCCCTTTTGTACTCTAACTATTTGCACATAATATTACCTTTGAAATGTATTTTTTCTATCTGAACTTTTGTGAGTGTAATGTTTACTGTAATTGTTTTAAATTGTTTTTTTTTCACTTTTCTTTATTATCTATTTTTACTTGCTTTGGCAATGTAAACATATGTTTCCCATGCCAATAAAGCCCTGAAATTGAATTGAATGAGAGAGAGAGAGAGAGAGAGAGAGAGAGAGAGAGAGAGAGAGAGAGAGAGAGAGAAAAGGAGGGAGGGAAGGAAGGAAGGAAGGAAGGAAGGAAGGAAGGAAGGACAGAAGGAGAGAAGGAGAGAAGGAGAGAAGAAGGGAGGATGGTAGAGAGATGTAACAACATATAGCTTGAGTTCTAGGAGAAAATAGGGCTGAAAGAGAGGAGAACAGAAAGAAGTGAAGAGAGCAGGTATCCCGGTGAACGAGTGCAGCGAGACAGAGACGAGGAGATGGAGAGAGAGGGGGGGAGAGCAGGTATCCCGGTGAACGAGTGCAGCGAGACAGAGAGGAGGAGATGGAGAGAGAGGGGGAGAGAGCAGGTATCCCGGTGAACGAGTGCAGCGAGACAGAGAGGAGGAGATGAACGAGTGCAGCGAGACAGAGACGAGGAGATGGAGAGAGAGGGAGAGAGAGCAGGTATCCCGGTGAACGAGTGCAGCGAGACAGAGAGGAGGAGATGGAGAGAGAGGGGAAGAGAGAGCAGGTATCCCGGTGAACGAGTGCAGCGAGACAGAGACGAGGAGATGGAGAGAGGGGGAGAGAGAGCAGGTATCCCGGTGAACGAGTGCAGCGAGACAGAGAGGAGGAGATGGAGAGAGAGGGGGAGAGAGCAGGTATCCCGGTGAACGAGTGCAGCGAGACAGAGACGAGGAGATGGAGAGAGAGGGGGAGAGAGCAGGTATCCCGGTGAACGAGTGCAGCGAGACAGAGACGAGGAGATGGAGAGAGAGAGGGAGAGAGAGCAGGTATCCCGGTGAACGAGTGCAGCGAGACAGAGAGGAGGAGATGGAGAGAGAGGAGGAGAGAGCAGGTATCCCGGTGAACGAGTGCAGCGAGACAGAGAGGAGGAGATGAACGAGTGCAGCGAGACAGAGACGAGGAGATGGAGAGAGAGGGGGAGAGAGCAGGTATCCCGGTGAACGAGTGCAGCGAGACAGAGACGAGGAGATGGAGAGAGAGAGGGAGAGAGAGCAGGTATCCCGGTGAACGAGTGCAGCGAGACAGAGAGGAGGAGATGGAGAGAGAGGAGGAGAGAGCAGGTATCCCGGTGAACGAGTGCAGCGAGACAGAGAGGAGGAGATGAACGAGTGCAGCGAGACAGAGACGAGGAGATGGAGAGAGAGGGGGGGAGAGAGCAGGTATCCCGGTGAACGAGTGCAGCGAGACAGAGACGAGGAGATGGAGAGAGAGAGGGGGAGAGAGCAGGTATCCCGGTGAACGAGTGCAGCGAGACAGAGAGGAGGAGATGGAGAGAGAAGGGGAGAGAGCAGGTATCCCGGTGAACGAGTGCAGCGAGACAGAGAGGAGGAGATGGAGAGAGAGGGGGAGAGAGAGCAGGTATCCCGGTGAACGAGTGCAGCGAGACAGAGACGAGGAGATGGAGAGAGAGAGGGAGAGAGAGCAGGTATCCCGGTGAACGAGTGCAGCGAGACAGAGAGGAGGAGATGGAGAGAGAGGGGGAGAGAGAGCAGGTATCCCGGTGAACGAGTGCAGCGAGACAGAGACAAGGAGATGGAGAGAGGGGGAGAGAGAGCAGGTATCCCGGTGAACGAGTGCAGCGAGACAGAGACGAGGAGATGGAGAGAGAGGGGGAGAGAGCAGGTATCCCGGTGAACGAGTGCAGCGAGACATAGACGAGGAGATGGAGAGAGAGGGGGAGAGAGCAGGTATCCCGGTGAACGAGTGCAGCGAGACAGAGACGAGGAGATGGAGAGAGAGGGGGAGAGAGCAGGTATCCCGGTGAACGAGTGCAGCGAGACAGAGACGAGGAGATGGAGAGAGAGAGGGAGAGAGAGCAGGTATCCCGGTGAACGAGTGCAGCGAGACAGAGAGGAGGAGATGGAGAGAGAGGGGGAGAGAGAGCAGGTATCCCGGTGAACGAGTGCAGCGAGACAGAGAGGAGGAGATGGAGAGAGAGGGGGAGAGAGAGCAGGTATCCCGGTGAACGAGTGCAGCGAGACAGAGACGAGGAGATGGAGAGAGAGAGGGAGAGAGAGCAGGTATCCCGGTGAACGAGTGCAGCGAGACAGAGAGGAGGAGATGGAGAGAGAGGGGGAGAGAGAGCAGGTATCCCGGTGAACGAGTGCAGCGAGACAGAGACGAGGAGATGGAGAGAGGGGGAGAGAGAGCAGGTATCCCGGTGAACGAGTGCAGCGAGACAGAGAGGAGGAGATGGAGAGAGAGAGGGAGAGAGCAGGTATCCCGGTGAACGAGTGCAGCGAGACAGAGAGGAGGAGATGAACGAGTGCAGCGAGACAGAGACGAGGAGATGGAGATAGAGGGGGAGAGAGCAGGTATCCCGGTGAACGAGTGCAGCGAGACAGAGAGGAGGAGATGGAGAGACGTGACATTAAAGGTAGAGAAACAAACGAGAGATGAAGGATTTACACTAGAATCTTCCAATAAATAAGAGAATGAGACAGAGGAGGAAATAACGAGGGAAATGCAGAGGGGGCGAGAGAGGGGGAGAGAGAGGGGGCGAGAGAGGGGGAGAAAGAGGGGGAGAGAGAGGGGGAGAGAGAGGGGGCGAGAGAGGGGGAGAGAGAGGGGGCGAGAGAGGGAGAGAGAGGGGGAGAGAGGGGGCGAGAGAGGGGGAGAGAGAGGGGGCGAGAGAGGGGAGAGAGAGGGGGCGAGAGAGGGGCGAGAGAGGGGGAGAGAGAGGGGGCGAAAGAGGGGGAGAGAGAGGGGGCGAGAGAGGGGAGTGGGGTGCCGGATTGAGGTGAAACACACATATACACAGTAGCGTTGTGGGGGTCAGCATAGAGAAATGTTATGAAATTGGCGGCAGCACAATGTCTGATTGGCGGCTGACTCCTGTGCTGCCATTCAATGGAGAAGAACAGAGAGAGAATGTGCCCTGCTGAAAACACACACACACACACACACACACACACACACACACACACACACACATTCACAGCTATACAAACAGTACACTTACACCTCGACCCTCTCTCACACACAAGCATCCACACAACACAGGTTACAGAACCAGAATGCATTCCCCCTGTCTTTTGTCAGTCTGCCTAAGTGCTCCTCTCTGTCTACACATGGTGTGTAGTGTGTGTGTGTGTGTGTGTGTGTGTGTGTGTGTGTGTGTGTGTGTGTGTGTGTGTGTGTGTGTGTGTGTCAGTGTGTGTGTCACGGCTGTAGCTGTCTGCTTTGAATCTAGATTACAATTACAGCAATTGGCTCTCAATTCAAGGGATTGCTATTTGACCCTCTAACCTCCCCTCTCTCTCTCTGCCTAGCACACTCTGTTTGTGCTCTCCCTCTTCCTCTGCCTAGCACACTCTTTTTGTGCTCTCCCTCTCTCTCTGCCTAGCACACTCTGCTTTGTGCTCTCCCTCTCTCTCTGCCTAGCACACTCTGCTTTGTGCTCTCCCGCTCTCTCTGCCTAGCACACTTTGTTTGTGCTCTCCCTCTCTCTCTCTCTGCCTAGCACACTCTGTGCTCTCCCTCTCTCTCTGCCTAGCACACTCTGCTTTGTGCTCTCCCTCTCTCTCTGCCTAGCACACTCTGCTTTGTGCTCTCCCTCTCTCTCTCTGCCTAGCACACTCTGCTTTGTGCTCTCCCTCTCTCTCTGCCTAGCACACTCTGCTTTGTGCTCTCCCTCTCTCTCTCTGCCTAGCACACTCTGCTTTGTGCTCTCTCTCTTTCTCTCTGGAATTCTCCAATTCTCTGGATGTTTTACCTCTCTTTTCCCTTTCTCCCTCCATCCCTCCTTCTCTCCCTGTGATAATCAGAGGAATAACGTGTCTCATTTGTATTCTTTATATATTCTGTTCTATTTATAATGGAGAGACATCAGCCTTCTACAGTCAGAGCACAGGGACATGGTGTGCATTGGGAGAGGAGAGAAAGAGCGATTGAACGAGGGAGGGAGGGAGTGGTGGTTCTGGGTTGAGGGGGGTAGGAAATTGGTCTGGCTAGCGGAACAGCTTTTCACCTCTCTCTCTCTCTCTCTCTCTCTCTCCATTCTGCTTTGTATTCTGCTGAGATGACAGGGGGAAAGCTTTATTGCTCGGAGTTGGTATCGATCGGGGCCCCTAGTAGGGGGGAAGGGGAAGGACGCACACTGCCGGCCCTTTCTCAACGACGCCTGCTTCAAATCCCACCTCAACCCACTCCTCCCTCTCTCTCGCTCCCTGACTCTGAAAATCAAATTCAAGGCTCCTATTCTCCAAAGGGTAGGAGAGAAAGGTGTCTGCCTGCTTCCCCTGGCTGACCGAATGCCTGAATGGAGCTTCAATCTGATAAGTCATCTTCCACAAACACAAACAACCAGAAGAAAGATGCATAAATATTTTTTTAAAGACAGGAGAATATATGACCCACCCATAACCCCTTCTTCTCTCCTCCATCTTTCTATATAATGCTCCTTGCCTCCTCCTCTCCATGTTTCTACATAATGCTCCTTGCCTCCTCCTCTCCATGTTTCTACATAATGCTCCTTGCCTCCTCCTCTCCATGTTTCTACATAATGCTCCTTGCCTCCTCCTCTCCATGTTTCTACATAATGGTCCTTGCCTCCTCCTCTCCATGTTTCTACATAATGCTCCTTGCCTCCTCCTCTCCATGTTTCTACATAATGCTCCTTGCCTCCTCTTCTCCATGTTTCTACATAATGCTCCTTGCCTCCTCCTCTCCATGTTTCTACATAATGCTCCTTGCCTCCTCCTCTCCATGTTTCTACATAATGGTCCTTGCCTCCTCCTCTCCATGTTTCTACATAATGCTCCTTGCCTCCTCCTCTCCATGTTTCTACATAATGCTCCTTGCCTCCTCCTCTCCATGTTTCTATATAATGGTCCTTGCCTCCTCCTCTCCATGTTTCTACATAATGCTCCTTGCCTCCTCCTCTCCATGTTTCTATATAATGCTCCTTGCCTCCTCCTCTCCATGTTTCTACATAATGCTCCTTGCCTTCTCCTCTCCATGTTTCTACATAATGCTCCTTGCCTCCTCCTCTCCATGTTTCCATGCACCTTCAATACATTTATTTTTCTCTGAGCCAGGTGAGTATTATTTATTTCGCAAGTGAAGAATGAGCAGGCCCTAACATAATTCACACACACACACACACACACACACACACACACACACACACACACACACACACACACACACACACACACACACACACACACAATGACCCTGGGTACAGTATGTTTCTCTAAAGCCCATAGAGATGCTTTATTCATTTTCATGCAGTAGCCCTTCTGCAATTCATCTCCAGAGTAGGATTATAAACCAACAGATTCCAAATGCCTATTTCCTTTCCTCTGTCAGGAATGAACCAACCAAGCAGTGAAACAGAGCAACAGCTCCCGTCTGTTTATCCATTAAGGACATGCGTGACGCTTCGCATGTCACTGAGGAGTGGAACAGATTGGCCTTTAGGCCCACCGGGTTCAAGTCCATGACCAGAGGGCT